>NW_025539321.1:0-13590 GCF_020615455.1 Coregonus clupeaformis
GAAGATTGTATCCCCCATATAAATAACATTCTATTGGTAGCAAGAGAATTTTATATAATAATTTTTAAATTGAAAGATTCTAATTTTTTGAATCACAATGTCGTTTTTGCGTGTCAGTTCATAAACACTATGCCATGGGATCGGGTATCACAAAGATCTCTTCCAATTATTTTGCAATCTACCTGTGGACGGCTGTCAATCCTTTGGTCCTTAAGTGAAACTGATATACTTTTTATTTATCACAGTTTTCCTTAACCAATTACAGTGGGGAAAAAAGTATTTAGTCAGCCACCAATTGTTGCAAGTTCTCCCACTTAAAAAAGAGTGAGAGAGGCCTGTAATTTTCATCATAGGTACACGTCAACTATGACAGACAAATGAGAAATAAAATTCAGAAAATCACATAGTAGGATTTTTAACGAATTTATTTGCAATATTATGGTGGAAAATAAGGATGTTGGTCAATACAACAAAAGTTTCTCAATACTTTGTTATATACCCTTTGTTGGCAATGACACAGGTCAAACGTTTTCTGTAAGTCTTAACAAGGTTTCACACACTGTTGCTGGTATTTTGGCCCATTTCTCGGCATGCAGATTCTCTAGAGCAGTGATGTTTTGGGGCTGTCGCTGGGCAACACGGACTTTCAACTCCCCTCCAAAGATTTTCTATGGGGGTTGAGATCTGGGAGACTGGCTAGGCCACTCCAGGACCTTGAAATGCTTCTTACGAAGCCACTACCGTTGCCCGGGCGGTGTGTTTGGGAACATTGTCATGCTTGAAAGACCCAGCCACGTTTCATCTTCAATGCCCTTGCTGAGTGGAAGGAGGTTTTCTCTAAATCTCGATCACATGGCCCCATTCATTCTTTCCTTTAACACGGATCTAGTCGTCCTGGTCCCTTTGCAGAAAACACCCCTAAAGCATGATGTTTCACCCCCGGGTGCTTCACAGTAGGTATGGTGCAACTCAGCATTCTTGTCCTCCAAACCACGACAAGTTGAGTTTTTACCAAAAGTTATATTTTGGTTTCATCTGACCATATGACATTCTCCCCAATCCTCTTCTGGATCATCCAAATGCACTCTAGCAAACCAGACTAAGGGCCTGACATGTACTGGCTTAAGCAGGGGGACACGTCTGGCACTGCAGGATTTGAGTCCCTGGCGGCGTAGTGTTACTGATGGTAGGGCTTTGTTACTTTTAGGTCCCAGCTCTCTGCTGGTCATTCACTAGAAGTCCCCGTGTGGTTCTGGGATTTTTAGCTCACCGGTTCTTGTGATCATTTTGACCCCATGGGGTGAGAACTTTGCGATTGGAGCCCCAGATCGAGGGAGATTATCAGTGGTCTTGTATGTCTTCCATTTCCTAATAATTGCTCCCACAGTTGATTTCTTCAAACCAAGTTGCTTACCTATTGCAGATTCAGTCTTCCCAGCCTGGTGCAGGTCTACAATTTTTGTTTCTGGTGTCCTTTGACAGCTCTTTGGTCTTGGCCATAGTGGGAGTTTGGAGTGTGACTGTTTGAGGTGCTTGGACAGGTGTCTTTTATACTGATAACAAGTTCAAACAGGTGCCATTAATACAGGTAATGAGTGGAGGACAGAGGAGCCTCTTAAAGAAGAAGTTACAGGTCTGCTGAGAGCCAGAAATCTTGCTTGTTTGTAGGTGACCAAATACTTATTTTCCACCATCATTTGCAATAAATTCATAAAAAATCCTGACAATGTGATTTTTCTGGATTTTTTTCCCTCAATTTGTCTGTCAGTAGTTGACGTGTACCTATGATGAAAAATTACAGGCCTCTCTCATCTTTTTAAGTGGGAGAACTTGCACAATTGGTGGCTGACCAAATACTTTTTCCCCACTGTATGTTCTTTAATGCAAGGCCGACAGACAAGTTCCTTACTTTCTCCCCTTCCACTTTCCCTCTTCCACTTTTGCGGTAAGGCTGCAATTATTTGGTTGTAATTTTGGGTAGAGCAGACATTTCATATGTTTTTGATTAGCTGCATGTGCGATATAACTCCACCAGTCCTACCGATAGATATCATTTACGAAGATTATACCTTTTTTAAAACATTTTTGTCAATTAGTATATTTGAATTCTAACCACAATATTTGTTGCATTATTTGTTCTGTCGTTTGACTGGAGGATTAAATTGAAATTGCAACCAACTTTCATGGCTTGTTTTAGAAATAGTGACATTTGGGAGATTATTTCCTTTTCAAATAACTGAAAGTGAGAGGTTTGTAATCTTGAATAAAGGGAAAAAGGCATTTCCTTGAACATTGGGTGAGACAATCTTACTAATTTGCTTGAGAACCGGTTTGGATTTAAGAATAACTTTTGTATGACTGAAGATTTTAGTGATAGGTCTAATGCTTTAATATTTAATAATTTCTGTCCTCCGAATTCATATTCATTTATAAATATGCTCTTTTAATTTTGTCTGGCTTGCCGTTCCAAATAAAAATAGAATTTTTTTTCTCATATAATTTAAAAAAACTGTTTGCTAGGCGTAGGCAAGACCATAAGCAAATAGGTAAACTGGGATAATACTAAAGAGTTAATCAGGGTGATTTTTTCCACAAATTGACAGGTATTTTCCTTTCCATGGTAGTAAGATCTCTTATCATGTGTATGCTTGTTTGTATGTGCATGTATTTTGCACACAAAATAATCTAATCTACTCCTTGAACAGTAATATACCCCAATCAGAAACACACACACAGGGGACACATGAATAAAACTCAAATGACTGTCGAAGCCAGCAACGTAAAGCTCAGCTCAGCTCAGTAGCACAATCTAGGATATCTTCCATTGCTTGTTTCCTTTTTTTCCACACACCACGACATCTTCTCAAATTCAGCTTGACAATGCAGCTTGACACAACATCCCAGAGCTGACATTGGAGAGCCATAGCTAGACGTGAACTTGGCATGTAGGGGGGATGCATTGCAGATACATGAATGATAGACACAGCAGAGCCAGGCTTGTCAAGCCATTTGCTCCCCAACCCCCTCTCCTGTGATCCTGAAATGGAAAATGTTGTGGATTGCAGTGGAGGAGGTTAGAGGAGAGGACCTGACACTGACACACATCTGATCCTGACATAAGACCATCTGATTAAAACGGAACAGTCAATGTTTCCCTCTCTGCCTTACCGACCTTACAGACATTCTGCTGCTACTGCTGAACTGATCCAGTGATTACACAGGGAAGATACTGTAGATACACATGCACTCTAGGTTGTGGTTGGTTTATAGCTTTGGGACACAACATCGGGAGTCTGTGTATTGTTGGACTCCCCTGAGTTGTGCATCGTTCTGTTGGTTGACAACGGAAAATAACTCTCCCACAATATAGCCGGCTTCACCCAAAAAAACAGTTTCCTGTCAACAAAAGCATATGGATAACCTCTCGGGAACTCTACTTACCAGAAGTGGGTAAGACGTTGTGCCAGTAACTGAAAGGTCGCTGGTTCTAATCCCGAGCCGACTAGGTGAAAAATCTGTCGATGTGCCCTTGAGTGCAAGGCACTTAACCCTAATTGCTCCTGTAAGTCGCTCCTGGATAAGAGCGCTAAATGACTAAAATGTAAATGTAATAAAGTAAAAATGTGTCCCTCGCTATCAAATAAACATCTGAATTCAACTTTTGTTCAAACCGCACCATATTCCTGCTGTGTAGGAAGTCTCGTGTGAAGTGCGTGGTCTAATGGCAGCCCGCTGTCTAACTTGGTAAGAATATGGTGCAGTTTGGACAAAAGTTGGACACATTTCACTTTAGGTGTCTGTAAGTGAGAGTTTCTAGGGAGGTTATCCAAGTATGCTTTTGTTGACAGGAAAATGTTTTTTGGGTGAAGCCAGGGCTACATCTGTGGTAGGGTTATTTTCCATTGCCAACCACCAAAATGATGCACAACTCAGGAGTCCAACCAATACACAGACTCCCGATGTTGTGTCCCAAAGCTAGTTGGTTTAGTATTATAGTAATGATAGCATGATCATGATAGCCCATGTCCCTTGTTGATGTGTATTTGATTCAGATTGACATGGTATTATGGGTATTGCAAGCTGTTTTCACTTCCGATAAAACAACACTAATCAGTACCTTATATTAGTGTTATGAAATATTTTCCTATTTTCTTTCTAGGCTTTGGAGAATGGTCCTTTTACAAGGGGGGAAAATGAGAAGCTGCCATTGTCTGCACTGAATTGCGTTGTTAAGAAAAGCTAAACAAATTGATTAGAATGTGAGAAGTGTTCCCAACATCTCAGGGGGGGAGAGAGAGAGAGAGAGAGAGAGAGAGAGAGAGAGAGAGAGAGAGAGAGAGAGAGAGAGAGAGAGAGAGAGAGAGAGAGAGAGAGAGAATGTGTGCCTGAGGTGTCAGGCAGTTTGATATAATGGGAATTTCAGTCGTGTCTTGTTTGTCTGGGAGCTGAGCAGCAACTCTTCCAGAGCTCTGCCTGTGTGTGCTCTAATTACAGTCGAGATTAGAGCGGAGCGGGCACATTAAACTGCTACCAGCCACTGTTTGTAATTGCTACAAGCAAATGTTTGTAATTATTAACAGATTGCTTTACTGTTGATAATTAAAACAACAACAGAACTTACTTAATGACTGTCTGGAGATGGCACTCTAAAAAAGTAAGCTACAGAAAATATGTTTTTCTATTCTCCTCTCTATCTTGTGTTCTTTTCTTGTTCTCTCTATTCTCTCTCTCTTCTTTCTTAGACGGTTTTCTTGTTCCTGATTTCCCTTGCTTCCTCATTGAAGATCAGCGCTCTTCCTCCATTCAAAACAAAGGAAGTAAAGACGGATGAACATAGTACTCAGTCATAGGAAGACTAGTTGACTGAAGAAGCGCAAATGAATAACAGTATGTGCAAACGATGCATCGTTATCAAAGACTGCTATTAATAGCTTCTTCAGTCACTAGCTCTTCCTATCAACCCCTGACTACTATGTCCACTATGTCCCCCTTAGCAATGTTTGGCCATTGTACATGAGGAAAATGATACATTGAGTCCTTTTGGTATTTTTTAACGGTCGAGCCATGTTGGTAATTCAGCCACCTGTTGTTGGGTATTTAGAATTAGTCATTTGATATACAGTTACAGTATATAAAGTAATCTCTAGTACAGTAGTCTATATGCAGGAGGTGGGATCTTGTTGGACCATTCCTTCAGGCTAGAGCCTCAGTCTCAGATGCCAGACAGGGATTTAGGTGTCAATAAATAAGCACGTCTCCATCACAGTCAGTTGAGAACGGCTGTATCACCATCATGGCCTCAGGATGGAAACAACTTGCTACGGGCTAGGGCACAAGAAAACACTAAGAACAAAACCAAATTTTGGATATTAAAATCACAGTATATTGTGTGGGAATACCACATTTCTTGTGATGATGTGTCATTAATGATAGTTGAGAGTTTTATTTGAGATTCTACACTCTCACCACTCAATCTCCTCAAATAAAATCCCTTCCACAAAATCCACCAAAGCCAAATAAACTGGATCAATATACATTTCCAAACGGTATCGCTAACAGTGACAGCATGACAGCCAACACTCCAGTGCACAGTGGAAAGGTGGGGTATGGTATTATGTCTGAACTGGGAAGGAGCCATGGTCTCCCACTGTTCAAACCTATCCTCTGATCGCATTCCATTACCTCTTGTATTCATTATCCTTGTTGTCATCACGGTGTCTGTTGGATTTTTATGTTCTAATAAGGCAGTCTTGATTTGATAACAGATGGTGTTTCATTTCGGCCAGGCCCCCACAGCACAAACGCCATGAGTTGTGTGTGTTTGATTTGATTAGAGATTTGATTTAACACATACATGCTACATTACTGCAACAGCACCCCATTTCTCATCTGCAGGAGAAAATGAAACTGTGATGAAATGTAATATACTCCCCTCAGGCAAAACCGGAGGGACTGGGAATTGCAGCACAATAAATCGAATGGATATTACTGCACTCAGCCAGCCCTCTGTGTGTGTGTGTGTGTGTGTGTGCGTGTGTATGGGTGTGTGCTACATATTCTTCCACAAGCATGAGCGCATGAGTGTGTGGACGTGCACACAAACACACACGCGGGTACTCTGGGTGTACACAGAGATATTCATGCACGCACACCATTGTTTGTCCGTCAGGGACGAATTTAATGTGGTTGAAGAACCTGCCCCTGCCTCCATGAAATTCACTTATATTTACCATCAGATCCATTTTACATCCTCCTAATGGATTTCAATAAGCAGCTCTGAACTTCAAAGCTAATGAAGGTAGATGCCTCTCTGCCAGTGAACGCATTCTAAAAAGCATGACAATGTTAGAACAGAGGATAGCATATATTGTTCATTATCAAGGCCATGTAAAAATAAATGGCTTTTTCTCCAGTCAAGGTTGACAGAGAGAGAATGAAGAAGGAGGACATTGTGGAGAAGAACACACAGTATTATACCATAACGGCTCAGTTCTAACTAGCTTTAGGATGGAGCAGGTTTTGACAGTAAGCATGGCAACAGTGATGCCTGGATGGGGATGGGAAGAACAGCTTCTCTCCGTCAGAGTGAGACTTAAAGCAAGAAGACAGGGATAAGGTCTTTCCTACACAGATCTGACAGTTTGATATGAAGGTTGGTTAGGTTACTGTAGTAGCTGGAAAGGAAGATATTTTGGTATTTTTAGCTCTGATTAAACTTTAGAAACAAATTATGCTTTTTTTTGAACAAATAGAAAATATAAACATGTTTGTCTTCTTTAAACTACTGTGGTTACAAAACTATCCTTTGAAGATATGAAGCAAGAGATGAATAATTATATGAAAACAAACCAATGGGTGAAATGTGTTTGGTCCTTCAGGGATATTTCCCCTGTTGAGAGTCAAAGGTCATGGCAGTAGCTCTTGTCATTGCTTATGTTCTCATCTCATGAATTTGAACATCTCAAAAGGTAGAGTCTGTTATGTGTGTTCTGAATATGAACATCTCAGAAGATAGTGTTCACTCTGTGTTGTGTTGTCTGAACAGATGGCAGAACACCTATGCTGCATCAGTCTATTGCTCTTTTGTGCTCTCAAATATTTATAGCACCAAAATGATAGCACAATCCCTGCTGCCTTCTACAGAGAAAACATGTTCTTTACCATCAGGTTAATTGTTAACCTCCACCAAGACCCCAATTTTACCAAGAAATGCTTCTGGCCATGCTTCTACCTTCCAGTATAGGAAAGAAGGGCAGAGCAGGAATCTAATGATTCAGAATGTAATGATAAAAATATAAGATATTGACTAGCTACAGTTGATTGGTTGGTTGATTTATTTATTGGTCAGTGGACTGGTCAGAGTGAATCACCCTTCATTTTATGACCCATGTTTTTCTTAGTCAGTTAAGTACAGTATGATGATCTAACCACTGCTAGTTTGTGCCTGGGAGCTACAGAGCTCCTGTCATCCCTTCACCTTTGCCCTTGTCAAGATGCTTTGTGCATGATCCACCATGTGAAGTGACATTATCAGGCGCTTAAACACCTTGTGATTAGACAGACACACACAGTGGTGTGGGGAACTTGGCCTTAATGTATTTGCCAAATTGAGTTTGCCTCAAGTGCTTATATTGTGTAAGGTTGGAGGATGGTGGAAGGAGAAAAAAACACTGAGATCCAATTGAAGTAAATGGATACATCTCAATTACTGTGTTCTTCATGAAAGTGGAAGTGAATCGCAGGGGGATTATTAAAGTGGAAGGGGGATCAATGTCTGGCTGTCCTCTGCTGGACGCACTCAGAACAGAAGAGAAAACCCAAACGCACCATGAGCATTATACAGTAGCTGATGTATGCTAGAGGATGTAACAGTATCATTATAAGCCTCTATGAGCTAAAGCTGAGCGCAATTAATGACATAAGTAATCATTACAAACACAGCTGAAGCTCTTTAATGGAAAAATATCATTCAGATTGTGTAATTTACTGTCTTTCTGCACCGGACAAAAGCATCAGCACTACCTTGTTTAGCTGCTGCTCGTCGCCATGGCAACACCGTTGCTGACAGAAACTTGTCAAACAAGTGTTCAATACCTCTCTGTTGAAGAGTCTCAAGCTTTGATCAATGCAACACAAGGTCAATAGATGTTTCCAAATGAGACCAACAGATAATGTTTAGACTTAAAAAAGCCCAGAGAAATCTATGGCCACAAACAATAGTGTCTGAGGTTGTAGCTACTCTTCCTCTTCCTCCACCTCTTTCCCTTGTGTTAGGTCGTCATTAGATCTCTGATAATGCACTTGCTGGAGATGTTTTAGTGTTTCATTTGATTAACAAGAGATCAAGTCTAAACACTGAAACCGTGTGTCAATGTCCTCGATGAAGATCAAATGGATTTCCAATGTATATATGTCACATGAAGATGAAGGGTAACATAACCTATGATACTAAGGCATTTCATCTAGAACCCATATTTTATTACTTATCATAATCAGTGAAATTATTTAATTATTGATCTGTTTTATGAATGTGCATTAGAGGAGAATTAAATTAACTGTCTGCCCAATCAATCACCTTTCCACAGTTAACTTAAAAAGAATTTCAATCACAGGCTAATGCCGTTCCGGTGGCATGATGAGAAAATGTCTGAGAGGCAATGTAGATCGATACTGCACAACCAGATCTAACCCCCTGTATGATGTGTAGTGAGTTAAACCCCCAGACACACAGACGCACTCACACATGCACACACACACATACACACACACACTAATAAGCGGCAGTGTTGACAAGGTTGATTTGGGATTGTCATTACTTTAATTTACACCATATTTTACATCAACATTGGTTGAGTAGAAATAGATTCTCTCAACCAGTGAATCCATCTGTGTGGTAATAGAACCATGGTGGGAGTCCCAAATGTACCAATACATAGTGTACTACCTTTGACAGAGTCTTATGGGTGGAAAAAGTAGTGCAATATAATGAATAGGGCCATGTGTGACTCAACAATGCTCTGCTCTGCTCTGCTCCAGACCTGCCAATTCCACTGACAGCTGCAGTGCTAATTAGCCCAAAAGTTTCATATGTTAAATCGCAGACATCGGAGAGGGACGACGACATAAATACGTTAATAAACAAATGGTTAAAATAAAATAAATCTCATTAGCTCACACTTGTTTTGTTCCCCCATTTGTATTCAGTGGACAAACGTGAGATAGTAGGAAACATGATGAAGGAAGGCAATAGGAAAAAAAAGTGATGAATGTGAAAGCGTGTGACTGGGTATGAGACTACATGGGGGACAGGGAAAGGACAGGAGCAGACCTGGGTTAAATACTTTTGAAATCTTTAAAATATTGTAAGCCTCTGCTCTTCCCTGCCTGTCGTGCCAGGTGGGGGGGGGTTCATGCTTTGGGACTTTTTGGTACTCGCAACAGACAAACAATCAAGCACAGCTAAAGTATTTGAAATGAATTCAAGATAGTATTTGAACCCAGGTCTGGACAGGAGGTGAGGAGGGGAGTTTGAGGGTGTTGTACCATAAATAAGCTAAGTAGGGCCTGGGAAAAGCAAATCAAGGCCCTAGATCTGAGCAGAGGGTGGACACATGGACAGTTGTTCTCTCTGAAATTGAAACAGATGGCTGGTCAGGGGCCATCTGTGGTATCGAGGGGATTTTTTTTTATTTTATTTACCTTTATTTAACAGGTAAACCAGCTGAGAAAAGTTCTCATTTACAACTGGACTGGCCAAGATAAAGCATAGAGGGGGAAAAAAAAAAAAAAATATGGGGTAAAACAAAACAAAAATAAAAAAAAAAAAAAAAAAAAAATACAAAAAATAAAAAAACAGTGGCAAATTTAGAAAGTTATGGAGTAAGGCAATAAAATAGGTATAGTGAAAAATAATTACAATTTAGTATTAACATGAATGATGAGAAAGAGATGATGTGAAATAGAGATACGGGGGTACAGATGAGCAAAATAAATAACAATATAGGGATGAGGTAGTTGGGCTGGGCTAACAGATGGGTGTGTACAGGTGCAGGATGGTAAGGTGCTTGACAACTGATGCCAAAGTAGTGAGGGAGAGTAAGCGTCAGCTCAGAGATTTTTGAGTTTGTCAGTATTGGCAGCAGAGAACGAAGGAATTGCAAAGGAGGGTTGGTTTGGGGATGAAGTGAGATATATTGGAGAGACAGGGGGTGTGTAGAAATGAGCCAAGATAAGGGGGGATTTGCCTAGCAGTGATTTATAGATGGCTGGGAGCAGTGGTTTGGGATAATATAGTGAGGAAGCAACAAGAGGACAGGTACAGTGGTGGGTATTATATGGTTTGGAGACAAAACGGATGGCACTGTGATAGAAACATCCAATTTGCTGAGTAGAGGTGAGTTATTTTGTAAATGAGCATCGCCAAGTCAGGATGGGAGGATAGTCAGCTTTACAAGGGATGTTGCAGCATGAGTGAAGGAGGTTTTGTTACGAAAAGGAAACATAGATAACTTTGGATTGGAGATTCTTAATGTGAGTCTGGAAGGAGAGTTTACAGTTAACCAGACACAGAATTTTAGTGTAGCATAGTAGATTAGAGTAGTGATTAGGGTGGGGGGGAAGAAAGAAGGTCGGTTGAAGAGCATGTATTTTGTTTTATAGTGTTTAAGAGCAGTTGGAGGCTACCGAAGGAGAAGTTGTAGAGGAATTGAAGCTCGTTTGGAGGTTTGCTAACACAGTGTCAATGAAGGGCCAGATGTATAAAAATGGTGTTATGTGTAGAGGGTGGATCTGAGAGTAAAGCAAGAGGAATGATATACACAGAGAAAAGAGTTGGCCAAGAATCTGAACCCGTGGCACCCCCCATAGAGACTGCCATAGGTCCAGACAACAGGCCCTCCGATTTGACACATTGAACTCTATCTGAGAAGTAGTTGAAGAACCAGGCGAGGAGTATTAGAGAAACCAAGGTATTTAGTCTGCCAATAAGAATGCGGTGGTGAAGAGTGAAAGTGGGCGAGGTCAATGAAAACTGAGAGTATTATCGATCGCGGATAATATATTAGGACCTTGAGCGTGGTGAAGTGCACCCATGACAGCTCGAAACCGGATTGCATAGCAGAGAAGGTACGGTGGGATTCGAAATGGTTGGGATCTGTTTGTTGACTTGGCTTTCAAAACTTTTGAAAGGAGGGAGATGGATATGGGTTGTAACAGGTGGATCTAGGAGTGTACCCCCTTTGAAGAGGGGGATGACGAGGCAGCTTAATCTCTGGGGATCTCAGAGTTACGAAAGAGAGGTTGAACAGGCTAGTAATAGGGTTGGACAATTTCCAGAGGAGTTAGAAAGAAAGGGTCCAGATTGTTAGTCAGATGATTTGTAGGGGTCAGATTTTGCAGCTCTTTAGAAATCAGCTGTCTGGATTTGTGTGGAAGGAGAAGGGGGGGCATGGGCAAGTTGCAGAGGAGGGGGAGAGAGGTGGCCGGGGTAGTGGTAGCAGGTGGAAAATGGACAGCCGTAGAAAATGGGAATGAAAGATATGGTGATAGTGTTTCTAGCCCCAGTGCAGTGGGCAGCTGGGAGGAAGTGATTTATTCTCCATGGACTTTACAGTGTAAAACTTTTGGGAGTTAGGTGTACAGGATGCAAATTTCTGTTTGAAAAAGTTAGTGCTTTCCTAACTGCTTGTGTATATTGGTTCCTAATCCTGAAAAGTTGCATATCACGGGCTATTTGATGCTAATGCATACCACAGGATGTTTTTGTGAGTAAGGGCAGTCAAGTTGAGGAGAACCAGGGGCTGTATCTGTTTTAGTTTGTATTTTTGAATGATGTTATTTAAGATTGAGAGGAAATTAATTTTTAAAGAACAAAGATATGACGGAATGAGATATATCATACAGGATACTGGGCCAGGTAATTAGGAAGGCCTGCTCGAGAAGTGTTTTTTGGGAGCGGTTGACAGTGATGAGGGGGTGGTGTTGAGGGACGTAGACGCAGGCAATAAGGAGGATGCTGAGATTGGTTGAAGACAGCGGAGGGTATTTAGAGGTAAGAGTCAGGACGATATCTATGAGGTATATGTTACGGATTTAGGTGTATGGTAGGTCGATGATAATTTGCGTGAGGTTGAGGGATCTAGTTGGATTGTAGGATGGTGGGGATTAAGCATACCAATGTAACAACAGTTCGAATCTGAGGATAGATGGGGGGGAACCAGTTTACATATGGTGTCCAGGGCACAGCTGAGGCTGAGGGGGGTCATAGCAAGCAGGCAAGCAGTGAGAGATTTATTTTGGAAAGGTGGATTTCTTAGAACTAAAAGCCAAACTGTTTGGCACAGACCTGGATAGTATGATGGAGTTGCAGGCCATCTCTACAGTAGATTGAAAAAACCCCTTTGATATAGACGGAAAAGTTATATGGGGATGGAAATTTCAGAATTTTTGGGGCCTAAGCAGGATTCAGACACTGCTAGAAATCAGGGTTGGCGGAGTGAAGCAACGCAGTGAATAACTCAAACTTAGGAAGGAGGCTTTGATATTTATGTGCAGAAAACCAAGACCTTTACTACAGAAGTAATAAATGATAGTCTGGGGAGTAGGAGTGATATGGGGGCTGCAGGGCCTGGAGCTCTACATCACCAGAGGAACAGAGGAGGAGAGAATAAGGATAGACTAAAGGCTTTAAGAACTGGTCTTCTAGTGCGTTGGGTACATAGAATAAAGGGGAGTTGGGTGAGAAAAGATTCAGGGCATTATGTACAGAAAAGGATATGGAAGGATATGAGTACAGTTCAGGTAATCCTAAGTGTTGGGTAACAATGAAAGAGATAGCATCATTGGAGGCATCGATTGAGCCGGTCCCGCGCGTAGGGGGGGAACAAAGGAACTAATGAGACAGTTTGAGAGGGAATAGGGTTTAATTGAAATGTATAATAAGAACTAACCCAAACAGAATAGGCAAGGCATAATTGACATAGGAGAGAGGCATAAAGAGTACGTGTTATTAGAGAGAGCTAAGACACAACTGGAAATAGCGATAAGGGGGCTAAGACTAAACAGAAAAAAAACAGGACAGAGTACGTGTAAGGAACAGTTAGGAGGCATCAGCGTGCAGCTGAGTGATATAAGTAGGAACAGAATAGGTGAGTGAGAGCAGTTAAATTGGAGCACATAGAGGGAGCTAGCAGGCTAGCTAAGGAACGGAATAATGGTATCAGCAGCAACAGGTTGCAGCTAGAGCTGGTTGTGATGATCGTAGGGTCAGTGATTCCGGCAGAAAGTAATAAGTATGTGATAGCACGTGGGCGATAGCACGGTGCAGAACCAAAGGAGTAGAGCTGGCTGGGGGATAGTGTAGGCCACGGACAGTGGTGGAGAGCTAACGGTAATAAAGCAGGTAGCAATTCAGATTGGGAACACACTTAGAGGTTTGATGAAAGTTATAAAGAAATAAGAGAATCCTTTCAGGGAGAGGGAGTGCAGGAGAGAAAGTAAAAGGAAATAAAAAATTTAGAAATATAGACAAAAAACAAGAAAAATTTATAAGACAAAAATAAAAGCGACGTATAGCCATCTTGGAGCTATCTT
>NW_025539322.1:0-13585 GCF_020615455.1 Coregonus clupeaformis
ATAGTCCCAGGTCCAGTGATACTGATGTTGCCATGTTCCATTTATTTAAAAAAATCCTGTGATAATTTCATAAAATGAGTGGGATTAGGG
The DNA here is from genome assembly GCF_020615455.1 of Coregonus clupeaformis. Taxonomy (NCBI): domain Eukaryota; kingdom Metazoa; phylum Chordata; class Actinopteri; order Salmoniformes; family Salmonidae; genus Coregonus; species Coregonus clupeaformis. The sequence continues at coordinate 91 of NW_025539322.1, forward strand.
TAAAAATAAACCATAATTTTGATTAAACATGAAACTGCATTATTCACTGTAACCTGATGAAGGGAGGTCCAATAGATACTCTAGCTGGGTGTTGTCCTAATCAGGGTGTCTGATCAGTGGTTAGGTGTGACCCCAGTCACCTGATGTTGATCCAATGATTCAGGTGAGACAGGGGAGGATCAAGACAACACATCAAGCACATCAAAGACTAATTATTACCTTATTATACAGGCTTACGGGATCAACATCAAGATAACAAATTAGAGCATCCACAATATACACAAAGGTTGTTTGTATTTATGTATTATCATAGATAATTTGAAGCACACTTTTAAAATAAAGATACAAATGGACCAAGCGAACTCATGAGCATTGCTATGGAGTTCTAGAATGTTTTACTTAATTCCAAAATAGCCAAACTTCTCTTTCGATTTTGGAATGTCTGGGCTTAAATCAAATAATTTTCTGAAATATATTCAGGTTCAACCTTGATCTAACATAACATGTTTGGCGAAATCTTATCAGTTTTTCTACATCGAAAACTTTTCCCTCTCTTGCTCTGAGAGAAAACAAGAGTGAAAACAGAGAGAGCAGCATGGGGACATGGAAGGCTGGCCTGAGAGTCAAACCCATGGGAGCACTCTGACCATTTGGCTTGATGTTGAATAAACACAAGGTGTCTCCCTCCCTCTAAAAACGGGCTCTGCTCTGCCCCATGCTGATCCTGTTTACGTGCTTTAGCCAGGTTTCTGTTTTAAGTCCAGGTGCTAAACACCTTCCCCTGAGATAAGAGATGATTAATTCCTTTGAATGAGCAACGATTTAATGGCTCAAAGCTTAATTAAGCTGTGGATGGACACACACTCACCTATGGGATCCACGGCATATATACAAGGCCAGCCCAGCCAGCCAGCTGAGGTGAAAAGAAAACTCCATACTTTGTAGATCATCCCTTTGATGTGAATGATGACCCCCGCCTTCTATGCCCCATCCCTGTCCTGTCCCACCATGGTCATTTCAGCATGGAAATGTGATTAGTTGACCCTTTTTAGCTCCACATCACTGGCAGAGAGGGTCCTTGGGTTGGTGGTGACATTTGTGACCAAAGCCTGATTCCATATAAATATCAGAGGGTGTGGAGACCAAAAAGGTCACTCGGTCAGGAACTAGCTATCAGGGAAGCTGTGCTTTGAGGAGGAATCATAAGGGAGTATAAGGAGTATATACCATGGATATCCTGCAGCCCTGCCTACTGCTCATTCTGTGGGCTCTCAACATAGCCTGTAAGTACTGTTGTTTGTTTGTCTTTCTCTATTTGACCATAAAGCTCAATGATGTACAGTGATGATACCTACTGATGGACTTCAATCAACATTAAGACTTTATAATCCTTTTTGATACACAGGAGAGCACAGGCACTGGTACAGAGTGTGAACAGAACAGCCATGTGACATGTACTGATGTGTATCTGAGTCTGATACTGGTTGTTTGATTTAAACTGTTTGATTTTTAGAACCTTGTTGTGTGATGTGCTATATTATAGATAGTGCATATGATGTGGTTATTAGAAGAATATCAAAGGATTATACTAGTTTTATAGCAGATCAAATCAGCCAAACCACTTTGTGCATACATACATGCTATAAGTGAGCATACTATATGTCACTTTATAATTAGGTAGTGTCCTGGAACTGGCCATGACCACTAAGGTCCGGGCCTGCATGTAGAGTGCTGATCTAGGATCAGTTTTGTCTTTCAAATTATAATTAATGGAAAGGGGAGGACCTGATCCTAGAGCAACGCACTCCTACTCTGAGACGATATTATACTTGACCAAGGAATCAGAGCTCTGACAGTTCCAGGAATGCTGCTGTCACCTTGGACTGCTATACAAGGTGTTGATGTGTCTCTGTTTATCTTATCCAGCAGCTGCCTTGTTGAACAAACATGTGGAGCACAGGAACCTGTTTGCACTGAGAGCCTGCTGCAAGAGACAGAGCCACTTTGTTTACATCGGCCAAGGTAAAGCATTGGTAAAGCACCATGCGAGGGCAGCACTGTCTCATTCCACATACATTACTTCTAATGGTACTATCAAAGTCTAGTCCCATTTGTAGCCAACTATTCCTTAGGGCTAGGCTACTACAATGCAAAGTCTTCCAAAAACCCTTGAATATAAATTCCCTTGTTTTATCATAGACTTATCTCCTCCTATTCAACAATATTTGTCAGCAGAATTATGTGGCTTGATAAATGCAAACAAAACTATATATTCATGTAAATTGGTGCAGATACATGCATCCATATAGATGTTTAGGGGGCTTGGAGAATTTGGGGGATAATGGATCATGTATATTATTGTAATTAACTCATTGTTTAACTTGTGTCCTCAGACATCTCTGGTAGTCCTGTGAGTGTGGATGTGGGGATGTGCAGGACGCTTGTGGGGAGAACAAAGCAGGACATCATATGAGGCTGGACTACAGTAGGGCTTTTCCAAACACTCCTCCATGTTGGAATACCTCAGGAGCAAAAAGGTAAGTGAGCAGTTCCTCAAATAACCAAAAGAAAGCACTACAACTTCAGGATTGTAAAGAGTTTAGGAATTTTAAGGAATTAAATTAGGCCTCCTTATTTAAGAATTTGATCAATAAAATAACAGTACCTATATTCGATGAAGACAAAATAAACATTTTTTCTTAGTTAAATATGGTTATTATATTGTTGCGTATTAGGGACATTTTTATCTCAACATTAGGAGTGCTGAGACCCAAGATAAGAACACCATTACAACTTAATGGGCATATAGTCTTCACTAAAAATATATCTTGACATGTCTTCTATTTTTCCCTTTATAAAAGGTAAGGGTCCGCAAACCTGCCACTCCAATCAGTGCCGAGGGTTCTGGTCAGGTTACATCCTGCGGGGTGAACCATAACTGTGAGCCGACCGGGGTGAGGGTGGACCGGATACTGCTGTTCAAGGGTCCCCGGGAGGTGGAGGTCATAGAGGAATGCCATTGTGAAAACAAACTGACCCAATGTGTCCGGGTTCCGGCGCTCAAAACCTACTTCTTTGAGACCCCATACGAGACTGTCATTGATGTAGGGAAGCTGTTCGGGTTCGAAAGGTTCTCCAGGTGTGTAGGCTTATCTTTGACTACAAAATGACTACAAAAACAGCCAACATTTAGAGAAGGGTCTGACCGCGTCCAGGGAAGGCCGCCTTCTCTTTCTATTGGCTCACATCTACTTCCTCGTTCTATGGGTCGACTGTGCATTGTAGCTAAACCTAACTGTCCTATCCCTTTTCCTAACCTTAACCTCATTCGCCTAACCTGCTACCTTAATTCACCCAACCTGTTGTGTTAGTTCTCCTAACCTGCTATGCTAATTATCCTTACCTTATACATTAATTATCCTAACTTGCTCGTTAGATCTCCTAACCGACTCACGTTAATTATCTTTACCTGCTACGTTAATTATCCTAACCTGACAAAAAGGGGCTTGGTTTCCCTGGGCTGTTCTTCCCTGAGCGGTTCTTCGCTGGAGTTTCCCTGGATGCGGGCCACAGTCAGACCTTATTGAAACTTTATGGTCGCAAAAACGTAATGCTTAAAAAAAACAGGTATCGATGCCAATGGGAGATAATGGACAAATGTACAATGTGCATAAAAGTGTTGCTCGCATAGGGGTTAGGATTGAAACCAGAGAGTAGATTTGTTTTTGTTGTTGTCTCCCCACCACCACTGAGTTACATACATGTCCTCGTGTTCTTAAAATTCAAACCTTATTTTTGGTGTGTCATTGCTGTAATATATGGTATAATATTTTTCATAGCACTCATTGCTGTACGAACAATCTTAATTAATTTGCACAAAAAAATAAGAAAAAGATCCTAATGGTAAAGTTATATTGATAATTCAGTGGTAGCCTAATTACAAAGGCCATTTCACAGGGCCCATGGAAGACCATAGCATTTCAATAAGAAATAACATCAGACTGAAACAGTTAATGGACACAGAGGACATGAAACAGACAATCATCATAGTTCATGATCATGTTCAGAATGTAAGTAACCCTAATAATATGTTATAACTATTTCCTTCTCAGATGGGTTCTCCTGCGTGCCCACTAAATTTGTCTCGGCCTTGGTGGGAGACCCCTAACAAGGAGTAGACCTGGTCAGACGGTGGAGGCCTGTGAGCTGAGTGAGAGCTGCTACAGAGTTCCCTACATGAGTACTACTATGAAATAGTCTATGATGCTGACGGAGTCAAAGAGGAGAAACTCAAGGTGAGCTCACGTTTCAGTATCCTGTCTTTTTATTAACAAAGTCAGAAAGCCCTGCCCCATCAATACGCCAACTTTACCTGTGCTACACTCTAGCAATGCATCATTTCTTTTTCATAAAAAAAATAGCAAAAAGAAAAAGCCTGCAGTAACACATATGCTTCTTTTTTTTACTTGTCTTTTTGGTCTCATTCTTTATAGAAACTATTTTGCCACTCTTCTTTTTTTTAATAATGAACTTTAAAGCCATGCACAGACTACATAAGATTAACCCTTATCTGATCTTATTCATTTATCAGCTAGGCAGCTTCACACCAATCAGATGTTTGATCAGAGAGCAGAGGAAGTTAGTGATTCCATCTGAGTGTCAGACACACTAACAAGGCACCTCCATTTGTCAGATAGATCTGCAAGTAAAGGTTATTGGTCCACTTTAATAAATTTCCCCTGCACAGAATCCTGGGAGATAAAGAGATGGCATCTCTTCAATGGGTTCAGCCCAAAAATGTTTAAAAGTTTAACTGGATGGATGCTATAGTATGCACAGAGTGGCTTTTATGGGGCACATTGGGAACAAAACACTTTTCAGGGGTACAGTGCCTTCATAAAGTATTCACAGCCCTTGACTTTTCCACATTTTATTGGGTTACAGCCTGAATTTTAAATGGATAAAATGTCGATTTTTGTCACTACACACATAATGTCAAAGTGGAATTATGTGTTTAGAAAATTTTACAAATTAATTAACATGAAAAGCTGAAATGTCTTGAGTCAATAAGTATTCAAACCCTTTGTTATGGCAAGCCTAAATAACTTCAGGAGTAAACATTTGCTTAACAAGTCACATAATAAGTTGCATGTACTCACTCTGTGTGTAATAATAGTGTTCAACATTATTTTTGAATGACTACCTCATCTCTGTACCCCACACATAACAATTATCTATAAGGTCCCTCAGTCGAGCAGTGAATTACAAACAGAGATTCAACCACAAAGACCAGGGGAGGTTTTCCAATGCCTCACAAAAAGGGCACCTATTGGTAGATGGGTAAAAATAAAAAAAGCAGACAATGAGAATTACTTTGAGCATGGTGAAGTTATTAATTACACGTTGGATGATGTATTAATACTCCCAGTCACTACAAAGTTACAGGCGTCCTTCCTAACTCAGTTGCCGGAGAGGAAGGATAATGCTCAGGGATTTCACCATGAGGCCAATGGTGACTTTAAAACAGTTTAATGGCTGTGATAGGAGAAAACTGAGGATGGATCAATGACATTGTAGTTACTCCACAATACTAACCTAATTGACAGAGTGAAAAGAAGGAAGCCTGTACAGAATAAAAATATTTCAAAACATGCATCCTGTTTGCAATAAGGCACTTAAGTTAAACTGCAAAAAATGTGGCAAAGAAATTAACTTTATGTCCTGAATACAAAGCGTTATGTTTGGGGCAAATCCAATACAACACGTCACTGAGTACCACTCTTCATATTTTGAAGCATGGTGGTGGCTGCATCATGTTATGGGTATGCTTGTCATCGGCAAGGACTAGAGAGTTTTTTACGATAAAAAGAAACGGAATAGAGCTAAGCACAGGCAAAGTCCTAGAAGAAAACCTGGTTCAGTTTGCTTTGCAGCAGACACTGGGACAACAAATCACCTTTCAGCAGGACCATAACCTAAAACACAAGGCCAAATATACACTGGAATTGCTTACCATGACGACATTGAATGTTCCTGCAAGACGACATTGAATGTTCCTGATGAAGCCTAGTTACAGTTTTGACTTAAATCGGCTTTAAAATCTATGGCATGACTTGAAAATGGCTGTCTAGCAATGATCAACAACCAACTTGACAGAGCTTGAAGAATTTTCAAAAGAATCATGTGCAAATATTGCCTACAATCCAGGTGTGCAAAGCCCTTAGAGACTTTCCCAGAAAGATTCATGCTGTAATCGCTGCCAAAGGTGATTCTAACATGTATTGACTCAGGGGGTTGAATACTTCTCTAATCAACATATATTTGTGTTTTCCTTTTCTTTTCTTTTTTTAACAAATGTTAGAATTTTCTTCCACTTTGACAATACAGAGTATTTTGTGTAGATCATTGACAAAAAATGAAAATTAAATCAATTTTAATCCCACTTTGTAACACAACAAAATGTGGAAAAGTTAAGGGGTGTAAATACTTTCTGAAGGCATGTATATATAAGAGCAAACAAAAAATACACAGGGTTAAGCGTGTACAAGGGGGTTCACCTCAACCTTCAGCACCTTCTTGTTGAAGTAAATTGTTGTACTATTTACTGCTATTGTTTAAGACTTCATTTTATGTATATATTTTTGCAATATTGTGTATGTAGACAAAGATAGAGAAGACAAAATATAGTTATTTAACTAATCTAATTCCCAGGTCTGTTAAATTAAGCCTATAGGCCAGGAGTATTCAAATCTTGCCCTACCAGGTCTGGACTACTGCTGGTTTTCTGTTCTACCTGATAATGAATTGCACCCACCTGGGGTCCCAGGCCTAAATAAGTCTCTGATTAGAGGGGAAAAATTGAAAAATACAGTGGAACTGGCTTCAAGGTCCAGATTTGAATTTGAGGGCTATAGGATGTCTGCCACCCCCTCTCACAAAAGGTGTGAGGAGAGCAAACACAAATGGTCCCTGCAGGTGTTGAATCAAGCAGTTAACATAGATCCCCACTCCCTGCTGGTGGGCTGGCCTGGCTGGTGTTTTCAGCCTGTGGTGAGTTGATTGCTGATGGCCTTGTCTCTGTGTTGCTAATGTTCCAACAGGAAATAGACGTGGGCAGATGTTTAGGAGGCTGCACCACAGGAAATCGCTGTCTTCTCAGGTAAGCAGAACACATGCAGCTGCTCCCTCCCTCCCTGAAGCACCCCAGCCCTTCTTCTCCTCCTTCTCCATCCTTCTACCACCCCTATCCTAACAACTGCCTGCTAGCTGTTAGCTCTAACACCCTGTAATACCCATAAAGTGTTGCTGTTGTGGTTTAAATACGGCTTGTTTGGTTTGGTTTCTGATTTACACCAATTTTCTCAAGATATTTTCAATTTTCACATTTTGATTTGTGATTTCTGTGTATATTTTAGTGATAGGTCTATATTTTAACATTTGAAAGTGTCTGCCAGAAAAATAAAATAATAATGTATGCACTCACTAACTGTAAGTCGCTCTGGATAAGAGCGTCTGCTAAATGACAAAAAAATAAAAAAATAAAAAAATAGATAGGACTTCAGTATTTGGAGTGTTTTTTTTTAGGACAACTGTTCACAGTCTTACAACTTCTGTTTTCTCTCTCTGTATTGCAGGAGCCACTCTGATTCCGAAGTGTGCTATCTGTGGGCAGAGAGACCCACCAACTCCTGTGTCCCTCGGGGCTACGACAGCCACATGTTCCTGAACCAGCATGGCCAGATCCGCACAGTCCTCTCCATCTCCTCCTGTTTCTGTCAGTCCTGAACCAGTCCTCAGAATGATGCCCTCTAGTGGAGCAGAACACACTGACATCCCCTGAGACCGAGAGATTGCCCTGTCAGGTCCAGAAACAACCCCCTTAGTCTCTAACCCTTAGCAAGTATTGTAGATCTCAAATACTTTGATAGGTAAAGCAATGAATGATTGTAATGTCCTTGCCTATCCACTTGTCTATCCAAATGCAGTGCCACATAAAGTGCCCAAGGATTAGGGGCTAGGGGTTATTTTTGTATGGGGTCTTCAACTCTTCCTTGTTTTAGATTGCAGTCCTATAGGCGTAGTTTCTCCACAGTGTAGAGCTAATGATCTCATTGCAACAAATGCTGAAGATATTCTTGTATTGTATGTAATATATGTATAAATAATTTTCTAAATAAAATTTATTCCAAAACCATTAATCAACTTGCTATCAGCCATCAAATTATTGAATGAACCCCAAACGTTCCCATATATGTCATGCAAGTGTGCTAAATATGCATTTGACCACTGTGTAGAACACACATCTACAGTGAGGGAAAAAAGTATTTGATCCCCTGCTGATTTTGTCTAGTTTGCCCCCTGACAAAGAAATGATCAGTCTATAATTTTAATGGTAGGTTTATTTGAACAGTGAGAGACAGAATAACAACAAATAAATCAAGAAAAACGCATGTCAAAAATGTTATAAATTGATTAGCATTTTAATGAGGGAAATAAGTATTTGACCCCTCTGCAAAACATGACTTAGTACTTGGTGGCAAAACCCTTGTTGGCAATCACAGAGGTCAGACGTTTCTTGTAGTTGGCCAGCAGGTTTGCACACATCTCAGGAGGGATTTTGTCCCACTCCTCTTTGCAGAGCTTCTCCAAGTCGTAAGGTTTTGAGCCTGACGTTTGGCAACTCGAACCTTCAGCTCCCTCCACAGATTTTCTATGGGATTAAGGTCTGGAGACTGGCTAGGCCACTCCAGGACCTTAATGTGCTTATCTTGAGCCACTCCTTTGTTGCCTTGGCCTTGTGTTTAGGGTCATTGTCATGCTGGAATACCCATCCACGACCCATTTTCAATGCCCTGGCTGAGGAAGGGAGGTTCTCACCCAAGATTTGACGGGTACATGGCCCCCGTCCATCGTCCCTTTGATGCGGTGAAGTTGTCCTGTCCCCTTAGCAGAAAAACACCCCCAAAGCATAATGTTTCCACCTCCATGTTTGACGGTGGGGATGGTGTTCTTGGGGTCATAGGCAGCATCTCCTCCTCCAAACACGGCGAGTTGAGTTGATGCCAAAGAGCTTGATTTTGGTCTCATCTGACCACAACACTTTCACCCAGTTCTCCTCTGAATCATTCAGTTGTACATTGGCAAACTTCAGACGGCCCTGTATATGTGCTTTCTTAGGCAGGGGGACCTTGCGGGCGCTGCAGGATTTCAGTCCTTCACAGCGTAGTGTGTTACCAATTGTTTTCTTGGTGACTATGGTCCCAGCTGCCTTGAGATCATTGACAAGATCCTCCTGTGTAGTTCTGGGCTAATTCTCTCACTGTTCTCATGATCATTGCAACTCCACGAGGTGAGATCTTGCATGGAGCCCCCAGGCCGAGGGAGATTGACAGTACTTTGTGTTTCTTCCATTTGCGAATAATCGCACCAACTGTTGTCACCTTCTCACCAAGCTGCTTGGCGATGGTCTTGTAGCCCATTCCAGCCTTGTGTGGGTCTACAATCTTGTCCCTGACATCCTTGGAGAGCTCTTTGGTCTTGGCCATGGTGGAGAGTTTGGAATCTGATTGATTGCTTCTGTGGACAGTGTCTTTTATACAGGTAACAAGCTGAGATTAGGAGCACTCCCTTTAAGAGTGTACTCCCCTAATCTCAGCCTCGTTATCTGTATAAAAGACACCTGGGAGCCAGAAATCCTTCTGATTGAGAGCGGGTCAAATACTTATTTCCCTCATTAAAATGCAAATCAATTTATAACATTTTTGACATGCGTTTTTCTGGATTTTGTTGTTGTTATTCTGTCTCTCACTGTTCAAATAAACCTACCATTAAAATTATAGACTGATCATTTCTTTGTCAGTGGGCAAACGTACAAAATCAGCAGGGGATCAAATACTTTTTTCCCTCACTGTATCTACTTGTAAAACAACAATTTGAGTTTGTAAAATGGGCTCTGTGTGTGGCTTTTGTTCTTTGATGAGAATTTATGATTTTAGTGATTACATGTCATATGTGGTAAAGAAGCATATTACATATGTTGAAGAACATGCATGTTTTGAGTGTCTTGAAAGTTATTTTACTATTTTCAACCTACCACCCAAGTGGTGACTGCCATTTTATAAATTCTTAATTTTACAGAATTTAGAATTTCTCTCGATTTGCTAAAAATAGGTGGGTAATGATGAAAGGAACCAAAAGGCATACCACCGGTAGTGCTTATTACTCACTATAAAACTTTTCCCAACCAGTATTAATGATAACTACAACATATAATGTAAATAATACATTGATAATAAAAATCAATCTAGTAACTAGTTCTGTTGCTAAAAATAGCCCAAGCGTAAGGAGATAGAGAGACTGTTAGAATAGTTGAAAACAACTGAACGTGAAAGACTACATTTAGCAACACAATTAATTTGATTGCCACACACAATTGGCAATCGAAAAAGTGGATTAAGATATTTTACAAGAGTGTTCTAGTCCGGATATAAATGCTTAATTGCTTACTGGAACTAAAAAAGCCAACTGTAATGCACCCCTTAATTCCACGAGGGCGCTCAAGCCTGAATTTATCCACACTAATGAATGTTGAATTTGCATATTTAGAGATGGGTTCAATGATTGTAACAGGATTTTTTTAATGAGTTTAGGGAGGACAAAATAGTTGGTATTGTGTTTGACCAGGTGCCAAGACATGATTAAAATGGAAACGAAGTGTACATCCCCAAATAGGTGGCCTCTTTATGTTTATATAAGTAGGCTAATTGTTGTTCCCGTAAGACATTATCCCCATTTGTCTGAATTAATGGATCCATTTTTGTGGCGGTTAACCTCCTACGGTGAGCAAACTTCCTCAGCTATGCTGTCTACAGAAAGGCTTCATCATTTTCTGGACCTTTTACATTTAATGTTTTATTTGACCCAAATTACCAGGAAAACATTCTTCTTTCTCGTCAGACGTTGAGAGGCCCGTTTCAATTAAATCTACAATCGGGTTCACACCTTGTTAAATTAGCCTTCCTTTACATCTCGCTGATTGTTGATTTACATTTGCGACTAAATAGCATATTTTTTATGGTTGTTGTCCGAGGGTTTAAGGACACTGTAGCCAATGCTGGAGCATTTGATATAAAACTTGGGTCATCAAAGCTCTCCAGTCACTCGGACTTCGACTGCTGGAGGACAAGTCATCGATGCTCCATGGACCCACAACAATAACCATGCACCACCACCACTCTGACATGTTACCTGTTGCCATGATCATCGCCACGTTAGTGGCTTGGCTACTTCAAAACCATCAATACATTTCGGAAAACCACTTTTCCATGGAGAACGAATCTGAAGAAGTGCGTTCAGCTGCTATCAAGAGGCTCCTGGAGGTTTTGGTATGGAGGTCCCTCCTCTCCTCCCGGGCGATAAGCAGTCGCCTCGGTACATGCTCGACCTGTACAACACAGTCGCAGATGTGGACGGTGTTACCAAGGATTCCTACCTTCTGGAGGGGAATACAGTTCGCAGTTTCTTCGACAAACGCAAGATTTTAACCTTGTTAATACATTGTCGATAGATCGTCTCTGTTAGACCTACGTGTTAAACTATTGCACCTGCCACTATGTATGTCTTTTACACAGATATTACAAAAAAGAAATTACGCATCGGGTAGTAGGCCCAAAGTTGATCTATCATCAGGAAACCTTTGTTGCGTTCTCATCTTCACAATACGCATCCTTCTCCCATACAGTGCACAATGAACAAGTGGAGTTCCTGTTCAACTTATCCACAGTGGCCAGGAGTGAGAAGGTTCTAACTGCTGAGTTACATATCTTCAAACTGCAGCCCCAGGCTCAGCATTCAACAGACATCACTTCTGTCAGGTAAGTTACTAAATGGGACTAATTTCTCTTGGCAGACATGCACTGTCCTTCAACTCCTTAGACTGCACAGAGTCAACTGTTCCTTATCTCCCCCAAAAGTATAAGGTAAGTTAATCCATTCTTTCCCTATACAGGTCAGTGTCTACCAGCTCATGGATTGCAGCAAAATGAACATAACTCAGGGGGAAGAAGCTGTTGTCTTCTAGACTGATCCCTGTCCACTCCACTGGCTGGGAGGTGTTTACCATCACACAAGCTGTAATTAATTCATTAATTAACTTGCTCACCCGCCCGCCCACCCACCCACCCATTCCTAACCACCACAACCCTCTCCCTACAAAGGTTGGTTCCTGGATGGTTGAAGAAGGCAGTAACCTGGGTCTGCTGGTGACAGTGCAGACCCTGGGAGGGAAGCCAGATGGATCAGAAGGTGGTTCGTTTGCTCAGAAAGGAACCATCACCAAAAGCGCAGCCCATGCTGGTGCTGTTCACTGATGATGGCTGCCATGCTGCTGCTCTGGAGAACACACTCAACGGTAGATTTAGACACCAATACTTTGGTATTACAACATGATTCTCACTGTGTAGTTTTACTTTATCTTTTATTTGCGCTATAATCATTATTTACTCTATCACTACTCTATTAAAGTATTCCATTTTTACTATGTCTTTACAATAACATTTTATCACTTTAATCTTCATTTAACATATATTCCATTGAATTAGAACCACATTTCCCTAACCACCTCCTTCCTTCCCCTCCAGATCCCTTGCTCTCCCCAGCCTGCCTGCCATCCCCGTCCTGCCAAGCCTCCTCAACGCCCAGGCCCCCACCGCAGTGCACGTTCCCTGGACTACGAGGATGGGGAGAAGATTACATGCCAGCGCCTAGCCCTCCACGTGGACTTTGAAGGAGATTGGATGGTCTGGGTGGATCGTGTCACCTCGGGGGTACAATGCCTACCACTGTAAGGGCTCCTGTCCCTTCCCCCTGGGCCAGAACATGAGGCCCACTAACCACGCCACTGTTCAGTCCATCATCAACGCTCTGAAGCTGACTAAAGGCATTGCGCGCCATAAGCGCATGTTGCCTGACAAGTTCTTCTCCATCAACCTCCTCTACTTTGATGATGACGAGAATGTGGTGCTGAAGCAGTATGATGACATGGTGGCAGGGGAAGCTGCGGCTGTCACTGAGCCAGATGGGGTGACCGTTGAAACAAGATGCTTTGACACAGAGCAGCACTGGATTCGCATTTAGGAGAGAACAATGTTCTCAGCAGCATCCCTGCTGTTTGTGGATGGCTGACTTTACCACAGTGTTGGACTGTACAGTGAGACCAGCTACATTTACATTTTAGTCAATAATCGCACCAACTGTTGTCACCTTCTCGCCAAGCTGCTTGGCGTGGTCTTGTAGCCCATTCCAGCCTTGTGGACAGGTCTGCAATCTTGTCCCTGACATCCTTGGGAGAGCTCTTTAGTGTTGGCCATGGTGGAGAGTTTGGAATCTGATTGATTGCTTCTGTGGACAGGTGTCTTTTATACAGGTAACAAGCTGAGATTGGGAGCACTCCCTTTGAGGAGTGTGCTTCTAATCTGTAACCAGAAATCCTGGGAAA
>NW_025539323.1:0-13584 GCF_020615455.1 Coregonus clupeaformis
CACAGAGGAGACATGGGGGAGACTCAGAGGAGACATGGAGGAGACATGGAGGAGACATGGAGGAGACATGGAGGAGACACAGAGGAGACATGGAGGAGACATGGGGGAGACTCAGAGGAGACATGGGGGAGACTCAGAGGAGACATGGGGGAGACTCAGAGGAGACATGGGGGAGACTCAGAGGAGACATGGAGGAGACATGGAGGAGACATGGAGGAGACATGGAGGAGACATGGAGGAGACTCAGAGGAGACATGGAGGAGACACAGAGGAGACATGGAGGAGACATGGAGGAGACATGGAGGAGACTCAGAGGAGACATGGGGGAGACTCAGAGGAGACATGGGGGAGACAGAGGAGACATGGAGGAGACATGGAGGAGACTCAGAGGAGACATGGAGGAGACTCAGAGGAGACATGGGGGAGACAGAGGAGACATGGAGGAGACATGGAGGAGACATGGAGGAGACTCAGAGGAGACATGGAGGAGAGCAGGGTGAATACTGCTGAGTCATCAGCCATCAGCCTTATGTAAGATGGATGCCTGCTTCAAGGAGGGGCGGTGGATGTACGTGTGTTTGTAATAATAATAATAATAATAATAATTGGTTATTTAGCAGACGCTCTTATCCAGAGCGACTTACAGGAGCAATTAGGGTTAAGTGCCTTGCTCAAGGGCACATCGACAGATTTTTCACCTAGTCGGCTTTGTGTTTGAGTGTGTGTGTACAGTGGCTTGCGAAAGTATTCACCCACCTTGGCATTTTTCCTATTTTGTTGCCTTACAACCTGGAATTAAAATTGATTTTTGGGGGTTTGTATCATTTGATTTACACAACATGCCTACCACTTTGAAGATGCAAAATATTTTTTATTGTGAAACAAACAGGAAATAATACAACAAAACAGAAAACTTGAGCGTGCATAACTATTCACCCCCCCAAAGTCAATACTTTGTAGAGCCACCTTTTGCAGTAATTACAGCTGCAAGTCTCTTGGGGTATGTCTCTATAAGCTTGGCACATCTAGCCACTGGGATTTTTGCCCATTCTTCAAGGCAAAACTGCTCCAGCTCCTTCAAGTTGGATGGGTTCCGCTGGTGTACAGCAATCTTTAAGTCATACTACAGATTCTCAATTGGATTGAGGTCTGGGCTTTGACTAGGCCATTCCAAGACATTTAAATGTTTCCCCTTAAACCACTTGAGTGTGCTTAGGGTCATTGTCCTGCTGGAAGGTGAACCTCCGTTCTAGTCTCAAATAGCTGGAAGACTGAAACAGGTTTCCCTCAAGAATTTCCCTGTATTTAGCGCCATCCATCATTCCTGCAATTCTGACCAGTTTCCCAGTCCCTGCCGATTAAAAACTTCCCTCCACCATGCTTCACTGTGGGGATGGTGTTCTCGGGGTGATGAGAGGTGTTGGGTTTGCGGCAGACATAGCATTTTCCTTAATGGCCAAAAAGCTCAATTTTAGTCTCATCTGACCAGAGTACCTTCTTCCATATGTTTGGGGAGTCTCCCACATGCCTTTTGGTGAACACCAAACGTGTTTGCATATTTTTTTCTTTAAGCAATGGCTTTTTTCTGGCCACTCTTCCGTAAAGCCCAGCTCTGTGGAGTGTACGGCTTAAAGTGGTCCTATGGACAGATACTCCAATCTCCGCTGTGGAGCTTTGCAGCTCCTTCAGGGTTATCTTTGGTCTCTTTGTTGCCTCTCTGATTAATGCCCTCCTTGCCTGGTCCGTGAGTTTTGGTGGGCGGCCCTCTCTTGGCAGGTTTGTTGTGGTGCCATATTCTTTCCATTTTTTAATAATGGATTTAATGGTGCTCCGTGGGATGTTCAAAGTTTCAGATTTTTTTTTGTAACCCAACCCTAATCTGTACTTCTCCACAACTTTGTCCCTGACATGTTTGGAGAGCTCTTTGGTCTTCATGGTGCAGCTTGCTTGGTGGTGCCCCTTGCTTAGTGGTGTTGCAGACTCTGGGGCCTTTCAGAACAGGTGTGTATATATACTGAGATCATGTGACAGATCATGTGACACTTAGATTGCACAGAGGTGGACTTTATTTAACTAGTTATGTACTTCTGAATGTAATTGGTTGCACCAGATCTTATTTAGGGGCTTCATAGCAAAGGGGGTGAATACATATGCACGCAACACTTTTCCGTTATTTATTTTTTATAATTTTTTGAAACAAGTTTGTTTTTTAATTTCACTTCGCCAATTTGGACTATTTTGTGTATGTCCATTACATGAAATCCAAATAGAAATCAATTTCAATTACAGGTTGTAATGCAACAAAATAGGAAAAACGCCAAGGGGGATGAATACTTTTGCAAGGCACTGTACGTGTTGCATTTAACTTTTTTTAGAGAGAGGGAGAGAAAGAGACAGAGAGAGAGAGAGATAGAGAGAGCGAGACAGAGAGTGACAGAGAGAGAGAGAGAGAGAGAGAGAGAGAGCATGAGAGAGACAGAGAGAGAGATATTCTACATTAAATTCTACAACCACCTAAAAGGAAGCAATTCCCAAACCTTCCATAACAAAGCCATCACCTACAGAGAGATCAACCTGGAAAAGAGTCCCATAAGCAAGCTGGTCCTGGGGCTCTGTTCACAAACACAAACAGACCCCACAGAGCTCCAGGACAGCAACACAATTAGACCCAACCAAATCATGAGAAAACAAAAAGAGAATTACTTGACACATTGGAAAGAAATAACAAAAAAACAGAGCAAACTAGAATGCTATTTGGCCCTAAACAGAGAGTACACAGTGGCAGAATACCTGACCACTGTGACTGACCCAAACTTAAGGAAAGCTTTGACTATGTACAGACTCAGTGAGCATAGCCTTGCTATTGAGAAAGGCCGCCGTAGGCAGACTTGGCTCTCAAGAGAAGACAGGCTATGAGCACACTGCCCACAAAATGAGGTGGAAACTGAGCTGCACTTCCTAACTTCCTGCCAAATGTATGACCATATTAGAGACACATATTTCCCTCAGATTACACAGATCCACAAAGAATTCGAAAACAAACCAGGTTTCGATAAACTCCCATATCTAACGGGTGAAATACCACTGTGTGCCATCACAGCAGTAAGATTTGTGACCTGTTGCCACAAGAAAAGGGCAACCAGTGAAGAACAAACACCATTGTAAATACAACCCATATTTATGTTTATTTATTTTCCCATTTGTACTTTAACTATTTGCACATTGTTACAACACTGTATGTAGACATAATATGACATTTGAAATGTCTTTATTCTTTTGGAACTTCTGAGTGTAATGTTTACTGTTAATATTTATTGTTTATTTCACTTTTGTTTACTATCTACTTCACTTGCTTTGGCAATTTTAACATACGTTTCCCATGCCAATAAAGCCCTTAAATTTAAATTGAATTGAGAGAGAGAGAGAGAGACAGAGAGAGAGAGAGAGAAAGAGAGAGAGAGAGAGAAATAGAGAGAGAGAGAGAGAGAGAAATGAGAGAGAGAGAGAGAGAGAGAGAGAGAGAGAGAGAGAGAGAGAGAGAAAGAGAGAGAGAGTTTTTTTTGTGTTAACACAAATAATGGCACACTGCCTTTTCAGAAATGAAACAACAAATGTCATTCCTAAATCAAAATTTAAACAAAAATAAATTAAATATAAAAACAAAAAAGCATATATATATACATTCAACTCATTTCATCAACAAAAAATTGTTCCCCTCCTCCACAAAACAAACAGCTCCTTCGTAAACCAACTTCTCCTCAAACAATGGGAGATCTTTTACAGCTGAGAAAACCTCAAATGTGTAGCTCAGCTGGTAGAGCACGGCGCTTGTAACGCCAAGGTAGTGGGTTCGATCCCTGGGACCACCCATACACAAACATAAAAAAAAAAAAAATGTATGCACGCATGACTGTAAGTCGCTTTGGATAAAAGCGTCTGCTAAATGGCATTATATATTTATTTTTTAAAACTCAAAATCCACTTTTATTCTCGCTTTCACTAATCCTTTAAAAAGCACATCTTACATCCTGCCCATATCCCGTTTCTATCTTATGTTTCCTACTCAGAAAAATGGACATCTTAGCTTGTCCCAAAATAAAACGTAACAGTTGACATTTTCTTTTCTGTTGCTTACTATATTTAAACCCCATAATAAAAACAGTGTTTTTGAAAATCTCCCCCTACTGCTTTAAACAAAGACTCCAGCATTTCCAAGAGAGGTTTTATCCTCTCACACTCCATAAAACAGTGAAAATTTGTTTCTCTTATATTACAAAAAGGACATCAATCTCCAACATCTGAGTTAATAACAGATACAATGATGCCATGCAAAACCATCCATTGCATATCACCTGTACCCTTTTGTACCGGAGGCTTGTACAGTGCTCTCCATGCTGGCTTTACCTTGTCATCAATGCCCAATTTTACCCTCCATGGAGTGTCTTTTCTATTTTTCAATTTATATTTATTCAACACCTTTACACCCCCCTTATATAAGTCTTTCCCATTCACCTCATCCAAACCCACCTCTTCCAACCCTCTCAAATCCAGTTATAACGCCTTTCTGACTCTGGGATATTGGGTGTAATCCCTAGTCTTGGAAATGAGATGTTTTCATCTTGTACCTTCTTCTTGTGACTATTAAGCATACCCCACTCTTCTGCTGACAGAGCCTTCCTGCAGCTTCCCAGCAGTTGTCCGACAATCCTTTCCGACCTCACCCCCAAATGTTCAGCCACCCGTCCTCCATCCATTAAGGCGGGCCCAGCCATGGCCATTAACTGTTTTAAGGTGATGATTTTGCCCTTCACCAGAATCTTGGAGAAATGTGGAACAGCTGCAGTTGTACAATCCAGTCTTGCTCCATACACCAGAGGTTCCTCCAACAGCCAATGCACTGACTCCGCTGAAGTGCGTCTGGACACCTTCATTATGCTCCACACCCTAAGAAGGCCTCTGTAAAACGGAGGTACTCCCTCCCTAGAAATCTGGCTACTATCAACCAAAAATAAAGCCTTCTTTAAACCTAATCCCCCAACCTGCTGTAATACAAGACCTGCCACCCCTTTTCCGGTCCATAAAGCAACCTTTGAATAAACTGAAACCGGAAAGCAGCAGCCCTACTAGCAAGATGTACAAGACCTTGTCCCCCCCTCCTCTTTTGACAAATACAAAACACTTTGTGGAACCCAATGATATTTATCCCAAAATAAATCTACAATAATCGCCTGTATCTTAGCCAGAAGGCCAGATGGTGGCTCTAAAACTGACAGCCGATGCCACAGTGCAGAGGCAACCACATTGTTAACTATAATAGTGCGCCCCCTATATGACATACGAGATAACAACCAACGCCATCTCCTCATCCTCCCTTCCACCATTTCAACCACCCCAATCCAATTTTTTTCCATTGTCCCCTCATCTCCTAGGTACACTCCAAGATACTTAAAACCTCCCTTACACCATTCCAGCCCCCCTGGCAAAGCCATGATCCCTCCAGACCATTCTCCAATCTGTAAAGCACAACGTTTTTCCCAATTTACCTTTGCAGAGGATATTCCCCTAAAACGATCAACCATTAGACTCAAACTATCCACCTCCGCTTGATTTTTCACTAAAATAACCACATTTTACATTTTCATAATTTAGCAGATGCTCTTATCCAGAGCGACTTACAAATTGGTGCATTCACCTTATGATAGCCAGTCGGACAACCACTGTAAAATATATATATATATTTTTTTTTGGGGGGAGGGGTAAGGGATTACTTTATCCTATCCCAGGTATTCCTTAAAGAGGTGGGGTTTCAAGTGTCTCCGGAAGGTGGTGAGTGACCGCTGTCCTGGCGTCGTGAGGGAGCTTGTTCCACCATTGGGGTGCCAGAGCAGCGAACAGTTTTGACTGGGCTGAGCGGGAACTGTGCTTCCGCAGAGGTAGGGGGGCCAGCAGGCCAGAGGTGGATGAACGCAATGCCCTCGTTTGGGTGTAGGGACTGATCAGAGCCTGAAGGTACGGAGGTGCCGTTCCCCTCACAGCTCTGTAGGCAAGCACCATGGTCTTGTAGCAGATGCGAGCTACAGTGGAGTGTGCGGAGGAGCGGGGTGACGTGAGAGAACTTGGGAAGGTTGAACACCAGACGGGGGTTTAATGGCACAGGCAGGGAGCCCAGCCAACAGCGAGTTGCAGTAATCAGCATAGGCTGAGAGGCAAATAGGAGGAATATCCTCTGAAAGGTACACACCTTCAATGCTATTTTGTAGTGGCTCTATAGCAATGGCATATAACATTCCCGACAAAGAACATTTACAGTCATTTAGCAGACGCTCTTATCCAGAGCGACTTACAGTTAGTGCATACGTTATTTTTCATACTGGCCCCCCGTGGGAATCGAACCCACAACCCTGAGCTACCCTACCCTGGACCAATTGTGCGCCGCCCCATGGGTCTCACGGTCGGGGCCGGCTACGTCAGAGCCTGGGTTCAAACCAGGATCTCTAGTGGCACAGGTAGCGATGCAGTGCCTTAGACCACTGCGCCACTCGGGAGAGGAGAATATAGCAACCAACATCCCTGCCTAATACCTCTACGCACTTTTAAAGGAGCACTCAAGCCACCGTTAACTTTCAATACACCATATATCACCCATATATCATGGCAATAAAACCAGAGCTGAAACCAAACGCCTCAAAAGTGTGCAATAAGTATTGACGTTCAACTCGGTCAAATGCCTTTTCCTGATCAATTGAAATTAGACCAGCATCCAACCCAATAGCCCTAGAGACGTCCAAAAAATCCAGAATCAGAGAAATGTTATCCCCTATCTGCCTGCTGGGAACACAGTAGGACTGGTCCGTATGTATGATTTGCCCCATCACCTCCCTCAGCCTGTTGGACAAAGCCTTTGACAGGATCTTATAATCAGTGCACAATAAAGCCTCCGACCTCCAGTTCTTCACCTCCCTTGGGTCACCCTGTTTGGGCAGTAGGGTGAGGACAGCCCTTCTGCAGCTTATTGGTAGTAACCCTCCGGTTAAACTATCATTACCTACTGCTAGCCAATCCTCTCCCAACATAGCCCAAAAAAGACTTTAAAAAGTCAACGGGGAAGCCCATCAATGCCTGGTGCCCTTCCATTTTACATGCCTTTTAATGCAGTGTATAGCTCCTGCAAAGACAATGGTTGCTCTAGCTCAACCTGAGCTTCTGCAGCCACCTGTGGGAGCCCATCAAGGAACTGCTGTGTCACTGTTTTATCCTCTTTGTACTCACGCGTGTAGAGCTCAGCATAGAACTCTACTGCCCTCTTTCTAATTTCACTAGGGCTAGTGAGCTCCTGTCCAACAGCTGATTTGAGGCAATGAATAATTCTTCTTTGTCCATTCTTTTTCTCTAAACCCAATAAAGATTTGGATGGCATCCATTTCAGAGATTCCTTGAAACGTACTTCTCACTAATGCCCCCTGTGCTCTGATACCCAGCAGGTCTGCCAATGCAGCTTTTTCCCTCTTGAGGGCCTGAGTATGGCCTCGATCTCCTGTGGTCTCAACCAACGTCAGGAGTTCCACTGTTTCAGACTAGGGCTTTCATTGATCTGGGGATGTCTTTGGTGACATTCCTTGTGTATTGATTACAGAATTCTGGATTTTCCCTATATCCCACCACTGTTGAAGGGATACCAAACTGGCCTTTTGAGACCTCCACTTCTCCCAGAAAAAACTAAAACATTTCCTGACGTGCGCATCACTCAATAAAGTTATATTAAAATGCCAGTATGCGCTTTTGGGTTTTACAGCGTTAATGAACACCACCTCTGTTATTAAACAATGATCAGAAAATCCCACTGGGGTTATCACACTTGATTTACAGACCTGAGATAGATGCTCAAAACAATAAAACCTATCTAACCTGGCCATAGAGATGGTGTTCTCTCTCACATGGGCCCAGGTGTACTGTCTCGTGCCTCCATGTTGACTCTGCCAAATATCACACAGTTCATGTGTTACAATGAGGCGTTTAAAAAAAAAGTCCTTGAGGCTATATGAGGTTCTTTGTGATTTCTATCTAAATCACTGACTGTGTAGTTAAAATCCCCAGCAATAAATAAATAATCTTCAGTATTACATTTCTCAATGGTATTTGATAATGTCTCTAAAAAACATACCCTCTCAACTGCCACCACTGGGGCATATACAGTTTAAGTAGGAGGTTTACATCCACTTAGGTTGGAGTCATTAAAACTTGTTTTTCAACCACTCCACAAATGTCTTGTTAACAAACTATAGTTTTGGCAAGTCGGTTAGGACATCTACTTTGTGCATGACACAAGTCATTTTTCCAACAATTGTTTACAGACAGATTATTTCACTTATAATTCACTGTATCACAATTCCAGTGGGTCAGAAGTTTACATACGCTAAGTTGACTGTGCCTTTAAACAGCTTGGAAAATTCCAGAAAATGACGTTATGGCTTTAGAAGCTTCTGATAGGCTAATTGACATAATTTGAGTCAATTGGAGGTGTACCTGTGGATGTATTTCAAGGCCTACCTTCAAACTCAGTGCCTCTTTGCTTGACATCATGGGAAAATCAAAAGAAATCAGCCAAGACCTCCGAAAAATAATTGTAGACCTCCACAAGTCTGGTTCATCCTTGGGAGCAATTTCCAAACGACTGAAGGTACCACGCTCATCTGTACAAACAATAGTACGTAAGTATAAACACCATGGGACCACGCAGCCGTCATACCGCTCAGGAAGGAGACGCGTTCTGTCTCCTAGAGATGAACGTATTTTGGTGCGAAAAGTGCAAATCAATCCCAGAACAACAGCATAGGACCTTGTGAAGATGCTGGAGGAAAAAGGTACAAAAGTATCTATATCCACAGTAAAACGAGTCCTATATCGACATAACCTGAAAGGCCGCTCAGCAAGGAAGAAGCCACTGCTCCAAAACCGCCATTAAAAAGCCAGACTACGGTTTGCAACTGCACATGGGGACAAAGATCGTACTTTTTGGAGAAATGTTCTCTGTTCTGATGAAACAAAAATAGAACTGTTTGGCCATAATGACCATCGTTATGTTTGGAGGAAAAAGGGGGTTGATTTGCAAGCCGAAGAACACCATCCCAACCGTGAAGCACGGGGGTGGCAGCATCATGCTGTGGGGGTGCTTTGCTGCAGGAGGGACTGGTGCACTTCACAAAATAGATGGCATCATGAGGAAGGAAAATTATGTGGATATCTTGAAACATCATCTCAAGACATCAGTCAGGAAGTTAAAGCTTGGTCGCAAATGGGTCTTCCAAATGGACAATGACCCCAAGCATACTTCCAAAGTTGTGGCAAAATGGCTTAAGGACAGCAAAGTCAAGGTACTGGAGTGGCCATCACAAAGCCCTGACCTCAATCCTATAGAAAATGTATGGGCAGAACTGAAAAAGCATGTGCGAGCAAGGAGGCCTACAAACCTGACTCAGTTACAACAGCTCTGTCAGGAGGAATGGGCCAAAATTCACCCAACTTATTGTGGGAAGCTTGTGGAAGGCTACCCGAAATGTTTGACCCAAGTTAAACAATTTAAAGGCAATGCTACCAAATACTAATTGAGTGTATGTAAACTTCTGACCCACTGGGAATGTGATGAAATAAATAAAAGCTGAAATAAATCATTCTCTCTACTATTAATCTGACATTTCACATTCTTAAAATAAAGTGGTGATCCTAACTGACCTAAGACAGGGAATTTTTACTAGGATTAAATGTCAGGAATTGTGAAAAACTGAGTTGAAATGTATTTGGCTAAGGTGTATGTAAACTTCCGACTTCAACTGTACATTTATCAGACACATAGTGATGTTTTCATACCTCGCTCTAACTTTTAATAACCTCCCCTCAACTACCTCTTCAACCTCATATGACAAAGGTAAAAACCCTTTTGAGAACAAGATAGCTACACCCCCACTTTTTGAGTTTTTATGACTACACACCACTGTCGTCGCCCCCCCCCCCTGTTGCCACATAACTTCATTTTCCATATTATTATGCGTTTCTTGTAGAAAATGTATGTCACTTCCCTTTCCCCTAATTAACTCATACACTACGGCTCTTTTTTTAAACGTCTCTCACCCCATTTACGTTTAAAGAAGAAATCTTAAAACCCGTCATGGATGAAAAAAAGAATACAGAGGAAGTCACAGAAACCACATCTCTTTACAGATTTAAGGCTGCCGCTGAACTCTTTCATTTCCTTTAGAAGTTACATCACTTATCACTCTCGTGACCACTTTCTTGAGTCTAGCAATTTCAGGGCTTGTCAAACCTCCCCCTGTTATTTTTGACATCAGAAACTTTGCTGATTCAATAAACAATTCACTTTCAGGAAAAAAAATATGTTACATTATAATCCTGCATATATTTTTTCCCTTTTGTCAAATTCAGAAATTGACGTACCTTCTCAATCCCATACCTCCCTTCCACCCCATTTATCTCACTATTTTGTTGTGACGCGTCAGATGACTCACTCTCGCTATCCTCCCCAGAAGAAAACTCCACCATCTCTACAACCTGTTTATTCTCAACTGATTTATCAATCTCTACCTTCCTCTTAGAATTAGACCCCTCACCACCCCTTAAATTATTCCTCTTACTCCTGGGTACTTTGAACACAGCTGCTTCCTTTTCCAATCTCACCGACTTTTCCCCCTCCTTCTTTGTTCTGATCTACCACAATTGCCCCCGTAGCCACACTGCTTTCCTTTCCTACTTTTCCAACCATATCTGCCCACCTTCTCCCTTCCCCTGTACCCTTAGCATGTTCATCCCTTCGCGGTGGTGCATTAGCTGCACCAGCACTAGAGCTGCTACCGGGCTCTGCGCGCTCGTTCTCGGGACAATAACGTACCAAATGCCCCTCTCTTCCACAGCCAAAGCATTTCATTGATTCAGTAGAAGCGTAGAATACATAATCAAATCCATTAATATTAAAACTGAACGTTAAATTCAGTTCGTCAGTGTCCTTCTTTAAAACCATATGCACTTGTCTCCTATGAGACACGACATGTTTCAGCAAAGGAGATTTGCATCCAAAAAGAACCTTCTTTATTGTAGATACAAGTTGACCATGACGAGATAACTCTCGCTCCAACACTTCATCTCTAACAAATGGTGGCACGTTAGAAAGTCTAACTTTCTTCGCCAGATTCATAAGAGGAAATATCAACGTCTGTCACCCGCAACACAACACCACTCTCAACTATCATATTCACCTTTTCAATGGAATCTAAGAACATCACTACAGCGCTATTCATCCTTGAGGCTGATTTTATGCTATCATACCCAATAATAGCACCCACTGCTAAACTACATTCTTCCACTGAACACCCGGCCACAGCAGGAATCTTAACTCCATGTCGCCGACTAAGTTTTTAAACTCCAAACCTCCGCGAGTGCCCATTGCAACCAGCCCCACCCGCTGGTTGTGCCCTTGAGAAAAACAACCTCAACGATCCCACCACCCCTATACGTGCTTAGTGATAGTTAGACAAGATAACCTTAAAACAACTAAACTAATCAATATATATATATATACACACACACCGAAACCCAATAGAGTGAAAATAATTCCAGTCGCTCTCACAATCACTCCTGCTTCACGACTCACTCCGACGAGACACAGAGAGAGAGAGAGACAGAGACAGAGAGAGAGTGAGAGAGGGACAGAGAAAGAGAGAGAGAGAGGGAGAGAGACAGAGAGAGAGATATTCTACATTCAATTCTACAACCACCTAAAAGGAAGCGATTCACAAACCTTCCATAACAAAGACATCACCTACAGAGAGATGAACCTGGAGAAGACATTTGAAATGTCTATATTCTTTTGGAACTGTTAATTTTTATTGTA
Organism: Coregonus clupeaformis; assembly: GCF_020615455.1. Taxonomy (NCBI): domain Eukaryota; kingdom Metazoa; phylum Chordata; class Actinopteri; order Salmoniformes; family Salmonidae; genus Coregonus; species Coregonus clupeaformis. Next base: position 11,900 of record NW_025539323.1, read on the forward strand.
TATTTCACTTTTGTTTATTATCTACTTCACCTGCATTGGCAATGTTAACATATGTTTCCCATGCCAATAAAGCCCTTATATTGAATTGAATTGATTTACGTCATTTAGCAGGCGCTCTTATCCAGAGCGACTTACAGTTAGTGAATACATATATATTTTAAAAATTGTTCATACTGGCCCCCTGTGGGAATCGAACCCACAACCCTGGCGTTGCAAACGCCATGCTCTATCAACTGAGCTACATCCCTGCCGGCCATTCCCTCCCCTACCCTGGGCCAATTGTGCGCCGCCCATGAGTCTCCCGGTCGCGGCCGGCTGCGACAGAGCCTGGATTCGAACCAGGATCTCTAGTGGCACAGCTAGCACTGCGATGCAGTGCCTTAGACCACTGCACCACTCAGAGAAAGAGAGAGAGAGAGAGAGAGAGAGAGAGAGAGAGAGAGAAATAGATAGAGAGAGAGAGAGAGAGAGAGAGAGAGAGTAAGAGAGAGAGAGAGAAATAGATATAGAGAGAGAGAGAGAGAGAGAGAGAGAGAGAGAGAGAGAGAGAGAGAGAGAGAGAGAGAGAGAGAGAGAGAGAGAGAGAGAGAGAGAGAGAGAGAGAGAGAGAGAGAGAGAGAGAGAGAGAGATAGAAGTATATAAAAGGCATATTCTCAGTCTCATTTGATGTGAATATGTAAGGGGATGTGAACTGCTATTATCCAATGGTTAATCATTGCTAATCTTGATACTGTATGTAAAATATAGTCAACAGAAATCTTCACACCAACCTGGCCTTGAATGAGGTCACACCAGTAGGGCACATTTTCATGTTGATGGCGATTGAATTTGGTAAAATATTTAGCAAACCAAACATGTTTTGAGTTTCATTAATCCATTTCTAAATACTTATCTGACCTTGCTTTTGTAATCAGGAATACACTGTAGAAACTCATTACAACCAATTCCCTTCTGACATTACTGAAACACCACAGTCAGGTAGAGTATTAAATGAATACGACAGATCGCTGTTTCAGGTGCAGCAGCCACTGAGCCTAATGAGACTTTATTTTGATGATATTATGTGTTTCATTACTCAGTAAACTCATCAAGCTCATGTGAATTAATGTAACGAATGCACATCGCTAATCATTTATTTATTTATTCTGAAGTGTCCCTGTTGGCGATGAATATATGAAAATAGCCAAAGTGTTAAAACAGTGGTTGGTCTTAAATCACCTAAAGGTTAGTCAGACTCCTGCTGTAACACCAGTGGTATAGTTCATTTTATGATTATTATAAACATATAAGAAATAGGAATCAAAAAAAGGTGTTGTGAGTTGACGTGTAATGCAGTTTACTCATGTTTAAGCACTTCACCTTGAAGATACTAGTGAATGAATGAATTATTATCGTTATTATACAGAGGGATCATGAAATACAATACGAAAAACCTTGGTTGAAGTAAAGTTCAATGGGGAAAATGCTCTGTGTAGGAAAGGAAAGATCAAACCGGTGCATTTGTACCTCTTGATACAAATGGGCCTTACAGACTCTGAAGCATTCACATTTTAGTCATTTAGCAGACGCTCTTATCCAGAGCGACTTACAGTTAGTGAGTGCATACATTATTATTATTATTATTATTATTATTTTTTATTTTTATTTATTTTTTCATACTGGCCCCCCGTGGGAAATCGAACCC
>NW_025539324.1:0-13583 GCF_020615455.1 Coregonus clupeaformis
ATGGTATGATAACTGTTAGACTATACGCTAAATCATTCTAATGTACCCTGACAACTATAACCCGGTAGCTTTATGCTAGGCCTAACTATTTTAGCTTGATTAGCTAGCCTGGGGTTATGTTACTTAGCAACCAGTCTAGCAACAAGACTTCATATCCGGACTACTTTTTTCTGGCTGGGTGAATTTATTATGAATTTATTTATTAAAGCTAACATTTTCAAAACTGTATAATTAAAGCAATAAAGGCACCTCGGGGGTTTAGTGGAATATGGCCTATATACCACAGCTAAGGCTGTATCCAACACTCTGTGTTGCGTCGTACATAAGAACAACCCTTAGGCGTAGTATCTTGTCCATATATCTTTACACCCCTCGGGCCTATTATCGCTGTTACCTTTGTATATTTAGGATATATTACCATCAAAGAATTACATTCCATATCCCATAATTATGCACATTTTCTGTGTAGTACAGATCAGGGACCCCATAATGAAATTCCATTCTCCACAATTCCTTTGCAGGTGTGAAATCCACTTCACTTACTGTCGATTCAATATCCAAAAAGAGAATAGCTTGTTTGGAGCACTTCCAGCAGATCACCATGTTTCAAAGAAAAAAGTGAGCTCAAAGGCAAACTATAGAATAAATTACCAGTTCCCAAAAGAAATCCGAAACAAAGGAAAATACCTTTTACGCAATGGAGAAAAAAAAACACAGACAAATGAATAGGCTTCGTCTCTATGGTGGTTGATAAACTGTACATTGATGAGGCAGCATACATAGAGATGCCAAGGAAACACCATGGCTCTTCTGATCAGTCACATCTTTGGCTCATTTTATGCCTATCTAGAAGTATACTGCATATGAGTTTAGCATGTCAAGATGTTTTTTATCTAATCTTTTCATGGACTATATTATGTATTACAGTAATAATATCTCAATAGAGGAACACCAAGATTACTCCATGGCTATTCTAAATATTGCAAACTACCTATAGAAGGGTTGAATAATAGAACACCCAACCACGATCCATGGTAGGGATTGTAATAAAAAACTGGAAAACAATAAAATACAACCATTGATAAAGAAATAAACTACAAATACACTATACCAGTCAAGATAGGAATGTTGTACAAATAATTTGTGTTAGACTTTAATATTTATAGTGTTGATAGGTAGATAAAGACAACATTTGAAGAAAGGACAATTAATCCAAATAATACATCTTCAAAAATATGAGTAAAAAGCCTCAAAGGACTGAAATTAGGCTGAGGAATCAACATGGTGAGAGATAAAAACACATCAAACAGAGGTCATAAGAAGGCACAGTATGTGGGTATGTTGGTGTATATGTGAGGTGTCATGAGATTTTTGTTATCTCAATGGGTTGAACTCAACTATAACTCAAGCTTTGAATAATTCCCAGAAGTTTGTAAAGGCTCTGGTTAACAAAGAAATTAAACAAAGTCCCAGTCTGCAATTAGATCAGTCTTTTTTTATTCATGAGTCGCTCTGCCCCCTCTCAAGACAGGTCAATCCTTTTTATACACACTCAAGCTTTGAGTCTAGGCTATGCCTGCTCCAGGCAGGCTGTATTTTCCCCACTATGCTCTTACACATGGTTATCGCGTTTCACAACATTCTGCAAGCACTCTCTCCACTCCCCCTCCATGTGGGATGGAGTTCTGGTCTCAAAACCTCTTTCTTTGTTCTTGTTCTCGAGGTTACACCCAGCTGGGTACAACTACATACAATAACACAATGTCCTAGTTCCAAATCTAACTCTGCTACATTTCTCATCAGATTACGTTCTTGCTGATTCTAACTTACATTTCTCACAGCACTACGGTTTCGGGGTGGAATATCTTTAGATCAAATTACCTTTAAACATACAAATCCTCTATCCAATCCACCCTTTGACTACATTTTTTCCACACTCAGGATAAATGTATTTTACAATTATGTCTTTATGTCTGGTCCAGTTCTACTACTACTTCCAGTCATGGCTCCTTCATTGTTAAGATTTTCTGTCAACCTTCACACTTTATGGGGGAACTAAGACAAGTTTCATCCAATTAACGTTTTTTAGGGTCAAAGTGCTCGGTATCCACAACCTGAGATCGTATTTCACATTCCACTGGTCAGAGTCCGGGGTCAGTCCATATCTCACCATCTCTTGAGACACTGCATTCTCCAACGCCTTACTCACCAACCCTCGGACACAGGGAATAAGACAACAACCACATAATACAAGCATACCCATACATGTGATGGCAGCCCCCAAGATGGTGGCTGCTGTGGTTTTCCATTTTACCAAACATTTCATCAAACTACCCTATCAAAATGTATTAGCTACTGAGTTCTCAGCCCATTCTCCACTTAGAGCAGTCAATCCTGCAAGAGCTCTGGTGACCGTTGTCACGATCGTCTAGCATAAGAGGACCAATGCGCAGCGTTGAAGATGGCATATTTATTACTATAAGTGATCATCACGATCAAAAACACAAGCGAAAGCGTGGCGTCCGGTTTCACCAAACGAAATAAACAAACAAACACAGCCTCTTGTGAAAGACAGATAGTTTAAGCTCCCAATCAAGACGAGGCAACTAGCTGACATCGTTACCCCTCAGTTGGGAGTCACTCAAACAAAAGAAATACAATAACCTAGAACCCACAACAAAACCATAGAAACTAACGCCCTGGCTCAACATACGAGAGTCCCCGAGCCAGGGCGTGACATCCCCCCCTAGCGCGGACTCCCGACCGCAGCAGCTACAACCAGGGGAGGGACCGGGTGGGCACTCCGCCTGGCCGGCGGATCCGGCTAGCGGCCGTACAGGTACGTGCGTGCGAGGGCGGCAACGCACACCACTGGCTTGTGTGGGGAAAGGCACCTTGGGCCGGACAGGGCTGGCCCAAACGCCCCACAGACTTGGTGCTGGGAGCAGGAGTGGAACCGGACTGGGCTGGCGGCCAGCGCCCCAACCTGGTCCGACGGAGAGCAGGAGGCAAGGCAGAGCCGGGCTGGCGGGGCGCCCACGACTCCGATCGCGGGGAGCGGGAGGCGCGGGCCGGACCGGGCCGGCGGCGCTCACCACAGACCTGGTGCGGAGAGCAGGCGGGCAGGCCGGGCTGGCGGGGCAGCACCACAGACTTGTCTGCGGGGGGCAGAGTGGGCCGGACTGGGCTGGCGGCGCGCACCTACAGACCTGGTGCCGGAAGCAGGAATGGGCAGAGCCGGGCATGGCGAGGCCTTACGCGCCACAGACTTGATGCGGGGGGCACACGGCGGACCGGGTGGCGGCCAGCGCACCACAATCCTGGTGCGGAGAGCAGAGGAGGCAGAGCCGGGCTGGCCGGGGGCACCCCGGGCTTGATGCGGGGGGGCAGAATGGGCCGGACTGGGCTGGCGGCGGCAGCACCACAGACCTGGTGCAGAGCAGGAAGCGGGCAGAGCCGCGCTCGGGGCTGGTCTAAGCTTTGCGGGGGGAGCAGGAATGGGCCGGACTGGGCTGGCGGGCGCAGGTTCGGTGGGAGCAGGAATGGGCCGGACCGTGCTGGGGACCACACACCACGTGGCTCTACACCGGGATCTGGAGCAGGCCGGACGGACTGGCAACCCGCTGCCACTACCTCTCGCTTCTGTGCCTCCACACCTTCCACCCCCTCTTCTACCCAGTGGCCCCTGTAACCGGCGGCCTTCTCCGGCAGCCCACTGGACCGCTCTACTCGCGGCCTCCTGCTGGTCGCGTCGTGACTTCCACCCTAAAAATTTTCCGGGCGTCTCTCCCTGGACCGTGGACCACGTCTCCACTTATCCCTCTCGCCAGCTTCTCGCCCCTTCTCTGCCATAATGTCAAGCCCTTGTCTTCCTCCCTCGGCTTGCCCAGTCCAAGCGAAGGAGATCTGTGAGGGATCTCCTAGCGATGGCTCCTGAACCACGCTGCTTGGTCCCATCTTGGTGGTTTCTTCTGTCACGGTCGTCTACCATAGAGGACCAATGCGCGCAGCGTTGAAGGTGAACATATTTTATTACTTCCAATCTGAGCGATCAAACACAAGCGAAAGCGTGGCGTCTGCGGTTTCCCACACAAGCCGAAATGAACAAGAAACCACAAACACAACGTGAAAGACAGATAGTTAAATATGGCTCCCAATCAGAGACAACGAGCCAACAGCTGACACCTCGTTACCTCTGATTGCGGTCTTACTCAAACAAAAAAATACAATAACCTAGAACCCACAACAAAACATGAAAACTAACACCCTGGCTCACATGCGAGAGTCCCCGGGCCAGGGCGTGACAACCCGTACCATCCGGTTGCGGTGTTGTTGGGATAAATGTGCAACAATACGGCCCCCCCCATTCTACAGACACGCCCTTTTCTGCCTGAAACATATATCTAGAGCCAGCCTATTTTGCCAAGTCGTGAGCGGGGTGGCAGATGGGGTGATCTGAGATCCCCTTCACGCATCTCTCGTCTGGTTCACAAATCGTTGTTGGTTTCGTAATATATAATTAATCCAATCCACATTTTTTATTAATCGTAATACACCAAAAGAGCGTTGTAGTAAATCCTTCCCCTACTTGATTCATAGCTTTGCATTCATGTAGGCCCCCTTGGTATCCCAATCGCATCCATCCAAATAGGCTATTCTCCTTCTGGTCAAAACTCCTTCTACGTCTGTTTAACCCTTTCCTTGGTTTCTGGTGACTAATTCTAGCTGGCTGAACACATACACGGGGGCAGGTACCTACCACCCTTTTGGCAATGTCTGCCTTACACGGCCTTTACTGGTACATGCCCACCACACATCGGTCACAGGGGCTGTGAGGTTTGTATTTTCCCCTGTGCCTCTGAACTTAGATCAGTAACATTAGCTACTGACTTACATTCATTGAAATCTCCCAAATTTCTGGTGCTATTCTTGTGTCTGTTGCACTGGTACTCCCCTGGAGTTAGAGTGAACTGAGGTGGAGTTAGCCGCATTTTCAATCTAGCCAGCCCTGTACCCTGTACAGTTAACCTAATTTTGGTTAGATCCCAAATCCAACACACAAGAAAACATTGCCTGTGACATTGGAGCCGGTCAACATGGTTGGTCACCCAGTGGAACATGCACTAACAACTAGTTTTGCCCCCATAGGCCTGGTGGCGTCAACAAGGATTCAATACAGACCTGTGGGCTTCTTCTCTTCGGTTTTTTACTAATTGTACTTGTCTACAGGTATCCCGTCCGTATTCATCTTTCGTGAAGCCTTTTCTACTGTCACCCACTATTTCCAACTTGCAATTTGGGATGTGCTTTGTTTCTTTGTCCCCCCATCTGGATGTCCAGTCCCCCGGTCTCATCTCACGCCCCCAAGTATGTTTAAACACTTGAGCCCAGGGACCTCCACCTTGAGGCCGAACACAAATATAGTGGGGTATTATCCCATTCTGTTGCTTGTTGACATGTGCCCCATCCGTTGGCATACATCCCTAATCCTTATTTTAAATCCTACATTCTGTCCCTCTCTAATTCCTATTTTATATATCACTCGTCCTTGGCCAGTCGGTATGTTGGGTGCGTTTGTCTTTTATTTCTTGACAATGGTAGAGATAGTTCTATTCATGCTGGGAGGTGAGTGGATCTGGATGTATCAAAAATATTGTTAGGATGCTATGATGCAGCTCAGGGTCCCCCATATTCCCAAAGCCGCCACCCCTCCCCTGCCCTTGGTTCACCTGTGGGGCTCGAAAGCCTTTGACATACGGGTGTGGTTTAATAACCAACCTTCTCATGTGTTCGGCTGGGAGTGCTCTCAGTTTCTATCTGCTTGCTCTGGTCCTCCTATCTTTCGGGCATTCTGCATGAGTCTAGCAAATACTTTCTCGACTGAGGACAGTCCATTTTTATCTGGGGTTATCTTTATAGTCCTTAATACTATTGGTAAACATTATACCTATTTCTACCAGTGATATGCTGTGCTTTCCTTAACCCCTCTGCTAATCGTACCATTCATATTAGTATTTTCTTTCTAGACTGTACCCAAATAAAAAAAATGTATTTAAGTATTTAGTCCTCTCCCCTCCGTCTAGTTATCTTTAATCCTACCTTCCTACCATCGCATCCCCCTGTTGACACATGGCTCTTGCCCATGTGCCAATATTACCACATATCTAAACAATCACTTATCAATATTGGTAAATTATTCTTTATGCCATATCCCTTCTTTTGAGACTGCCCCTTGCTTTTTTATCCACTCCGCCCACTTTCTTTGTCTATGATGGCGGCTAAATTAGAGCTTTCATTCAGTTTCAGAATCAATAGTAATACAATCAATCAATCCCTTATCTTGCAAAAACACTCATGTTTAGTTTAAACTCTGTTCAACCCCGGCTCTCCCGGGCTTGACCTGAAGACTGATTGTTGGACATGACGGGTCCATACTTAAATCTTTCAAACACACACAAACCCCTCCCCCATCATGCTGCTACCATCTAATCAAAGATAGCCAAGGAGAGACAAAGGTTTAGCCTGAACTCTGCTCAACCCTGGCCACTTATTACACTTTGTTTGAGGACTGATAACATAGGACAGCCATGGATTTAAGTAAGAGCGAGCAATTCGACCCTAGGTCAGATTCCCACTTCACCCACACACACACACACACACACACACAGTGAAATTACCTAATTAAGTTATTTGCCTAGCAACAAAGAACTCTATGTTCGTAATTAACCCAGTTTTATCTCATAGTCCACTAAAAAATCTCCCTCATCACCATGTTTCTGAGTCAAGACCAATGTCATATATCCCTCCCTACAATCTACCGTTTGGGTAAAAGGCCTGTCATATCTAGGAAAAGCTGAGACTGATTGGGAAGTGAGCAACTTTTTTATCTCTATAAATTGTTCCTACGCCTCAGAGTTCCAAATGATATTATCATGGGCTGCCATTACCTTCCCATAGATAAGATCACTTAATTTACCAGTATGCAGTGCATAATGGGGTAGCCAAACTCTACAGTAGTTTATCATTCCCAAAAAAGCTCATCATTTGTTTCTTGTTTTAACGGTTTTGGTGCTTCCAAGTATAGCAATTTTTCCTGGATGAGTTTAACATTAGCCCCCTCTCTGAGTTATGGTATGTCCTAAGTAAAATCACCTCGGTCTGCCAGAGCTGAGTTTCCTTTTGCTAACTTTGTGTCCCTGTTCTGCCATAAGGTTAACAATTGGAGTGTATCTTTCTTACATCCCTCTTGAGTGGGATTAGCCAATAGAATATCATCTACATAAATTAAAAGTTGGCTTCCTTCCTGAGGGTCAAACTTTCCCAAATTCCCTGGTTATACCTCGGCTCTCTCCTCCCCGCTCACTACCATGTTATCCCGTTACACATATGCCTTTCTTACCCCTCACAGTCTGTGTTTCAGCTACCATTCAACTGAGTCATAGCGTCTCTTCTAGCAGATTAACTGGACATAGGCTTAATATCCAGTGCGGGTATGCATGCTTCTCCTCCTGAATTTTTCGTGCTTTAAAGTCACAGGAGCTGATAGTACGCCTCTATAAATTGATGGCCTGAGGCAGAGCTACTGAATTTCCCCCCCAAAAATTAATCCTAATCCCTTCGGGCCTGTCGGCCTGCACAGATTGCTGTGCGGGCAGGCCCTGTGTCTACAATAATTTAATCTATTTTGCCAATACTGTTAAGGTGAGGTATGGTTTCTGTTCTTGCTGCAGCGCTAATTCAATTGCTGCCATTAAAAAACCTCCACGTATCGTTCTGTATTGTCCTGCATTTATTCCCTTAACTCATCCTCATCAATGTCATCTGGACAGCTAGTCCTATCTTAAATTCTTCTACCTAGATTTCTATTATTACTTTCCTCCTGGTCTCATTACTGAATCAATGACATAGGTATTGGCTGTTTCACATTAGAATTGTGCCTTTTTCTGATAATGTATATTGCTGCAGCCCATTGCATTAATTTAGTTTAAAATACCAACTTGTTGTTTAACAAATCTAGAACCTACATAAAGTTGGTGCTATCCCATCAGCATAATATTTAAAACTACCTACACTCCACTGGTCCACGTAATGAAAACAAAATCTCGTTCTAGAATTCATTAACTATTTGCATACGTCACTGGTGTTACTCAAACTATAGAATAAAGTAATAACAATCAGAATTAGTCTAAGAAATATTCTCCATTAAACTATTCAGATTTCTGCTTCAAGTGTCTCTTAAAGCTCGATTGATACTCGCTGGACTGTCTCTCTTTTACCTGCGAACTAGAACATGGCATTAGTAAAGTCTATTCATATCAACCAAACCATTAGGTTTTCTAATGATTCTTTATTGCATCTTTATTAACGCATTCCCATATTCACACAACTTTCATATCACATTCACACAACGCTATTTCCCAACACACAATCAATATTCGTACAACCTACTGAATATTTTCTTCTATAATAGTGCCCAAATTTGGAATGTTAACCCTATCAACATTTGACATTTCACTATGGTCAATTTGACCGTAATCCTACATTACTTCTACTTTTCCCAAATATAATCACCCCTTGAAAGCTTGACCGAAATACAATGTGTTGACGTCATATGCTCAACCCCGTACACGTGACCATTTTCTCCAACAAGATTTCTCATACGCCTCCTGATAACGACTCCGTTAGTAAATGAATATCCACATACTATTAATTCTCCTCCTCCTAATGCTAGATTGGGCTTTCCCTTTCTCCACCAGCCTTCCTTCTTCTCCACTATCTGTACTACTATCTTCCCCTTGTTCTAGTCATGCTCCATCCTCCTCCTCCTCTGACTCCTGATTCCTATTTCTCCCGCTCTTTTTTCTTTCCCCTTATCTGCCTTTTCCTTTGTTTCTGCAGTGTCGGGATTGATGCCCTGTCTTATTATAGTAAGTACAAGGTGCCTTACACTCTCTTGCAAAATGACCTCCCTTATTACAGTTAAAGCACTTATTCCCTCCCCATAGCCCTCACTCTTTCCTGCCCTATCTCCTCTCTCTCCTGGGTTTCTACCCCTACCAGCTATTTCGCCTAGTGTGGCTATTAAATGCTCTGCTCCCTTCTGTTCTTTTCTTGCTCGGTCCTGTCTATTATTCTCCCTACTTTCTCTACGTTTTCTGAGTTCCCTTCCTAACACTTCCCCCTCTTTCTTATCTTTACTAGTCTCCCCCCTCCCGGCTTGGCCGTCATATGGCGGGGGAGGTGCGGGAACATGTCCTCTTCTTCTACACACAGCAACCTCATCATCTGGGTTCTCTTTCCAAGCCTGTTCTGCCAGGACTAGATATAACCTTTCTGCCCTCTGCTCTGGGGGAGGCACTGAGACCTCAACCTTCACTTCTCTTTCACTCTCACTCACCTTCTTCTCACTTACTTCCTCCTTCTGCATAACATCCTTTTTCCTTCTCTGACCTTCCTCTCTCTTCCGAGCCTCAGAGAGCCACACCCAGCAGTGTCTAGCCCCTGTACTTGCTGTCGCTCTACTCTATTTCTACACACCTTGTGCATCTGTTTTACCATGGATTCAAGTTTGTCTACGTCTAGACGCCCCTCAAACCCATACCTCTCCCTCCACCTAGTTCCATAATGGAGGTTTCTCTTATCCTTAGACTCCATATATTTCTCATCCCCGGTTAACTCCGGGACCTCATTTGAGGATTTGCTTCCCATGGTAGTAAACTCCTCTGTTGTTCTCTACGGAGAACCTTGAACAATTATTTTCTCACTTTTAATTAATTATTAGGTGTCAAATGATTTTACGACTTTTAATGAACTATTAGGTGTCAAATTAGTTAATGACTTTAATATCTTATATGTTTTATTGTATATTCCTTCCTTGAAACAATTAATTATCGCAATTTTCGATGGATATCTATCTCACACGATAATAATTATTTCCCTTCCTGTTAAATAATATTGTCATTAGAAATAACAATTGTCTTTGATGACTGAATGAGCATCTAACCTCATGTTAACTGCCTCATAGAGCCTAACAGCATTATTAAGTGAATAATATTGTCATTAGAATACCAATACCAATAGTTTATATTGGTATTGGCCTATTACTACTTGGTCATTACGGACCCACTTCCCTTCCTTACGCTTGTGATCTTACCACCCCTGAATACTGGCGCATGGTTTGTCTCTAGATAAGCGCGAATGGTTTACGGTGCGATCCCGTTTTGGATTATCGACGGATTACTACCCTCACTACAGCAGATTTAAACAGTTAATTTCTTCTACTACAGTTTCCAGATATCAATCCCCCCCCCAAAATCCATTAATAAAAATTACTGACCTTATCCTTGCAGCTGGGATTTCAATTTTGGTTGGATCTCGTCACCGTTTCTGTCGTGTACCAGTTTGCCACCGGCCTGAAATAGACCCTCAATTTAAGAGGCCAAGTCTTTGTTTTACGGATCTTTGACCCGCCTGTGCATGGTTTCGGGGTTCCCTAGAACGACAAAAAACGGTTGTTGAGATCCGGCTCGAAGGACCAATTCTCACGAGAATTTCTATCTCTAATAGTTAAACTCAACTGTTACTCAAGCTTTGAATAATTCCCAGAGGTTGTAAGACTCTAGTTAATAATGGATTAAACAAAGTCCCATTTTTGCAATGAATCAGTTTCTGTATTCATGAGAGCTCTCCACTAAAAACACACACAGCCTTTCTATTTGCGTTCACACAAGAACTTGCTCCGCCCACCTTTAGGCGGCCTGTGACTTTCCACAGTATAGAATGTTTAAGTTTGACAGTTTCTGGTTCTCCTTTCCCCTAGAATGTTTGTCTCCAGCAGTTTCTACCCCTCTTCTATGTTAGTGGGTTTATTGTCTTATAACTCTAACACGGTTTACATAGTATTTTTATTTTTATTTTATTTCACCTTTATTTAACCAGGTAAGCCAGTTGAGAACAGGTTCTCATTTACAACTACGACCTGGCCAAGATCAAAGCAAAGCAGTGCAATAAAAACAACACAGAGATTACATATGGGGTAAAAAACATAAAGTCAAAAATACAACAGAAAATATATATACAGTGTGTGCAAATGTAGCAAGTTATGAAGAGTAAGGCAATAAATAGGCTATAGTGCAGAATAATTACAATAGTATTAACACTGGATATGCTAGATGTGCAGAGGTTATGTGCAAATAGAATACTCAGGGTGCAAAAACAAAATAAATAACAATATAGGGATGAGGTAGTTGGGTGGGCTAATTTCAGATGGGCTGTGTACAGGTGCAGTGATCGGTAAGGTGCTCTGACAACTGATGCTTAAAGTTATTGAGGAGATAAAAGTCTCCAGCTTCAGAGATTTTTGCAATTCGTTCCAGTCATTGGCAGCAGAGAGCTGGAAGGAATGGCGGCCAAAAGGTGTTGGCTTTGGGCCAATGACCAGTGAGATATACCTGCTGGAGCGCAGACTAGGGTGGGTGCTGCTATGGTGACCAACTGAGCTAAGATAAGGCGGGGATTTGCCTAGCCAGTGATTTCTAGATGGCCTGGAGCCAGTGGGTTTGGCTGCCGAACAGTTGTGGTGAGGACCAGCCAACAAGGCGTACAGGTCACAGTGGTGGGTAGTGTATGGGGCCTTGGAGACAAAGCGGATGGCTACTTGATAGACTACATCCAATTTGCTGAGTAGAGTGTTTGGAGGCTATTTTTGTAAATGACATCGCCCGAAGTCAAGGATCGGTAGGATAGTCAGTTTTACGGGCATGTTTGGCAGCATGAGTGAAGAGGCTTTGTTGCTTGAAATAAGGAAGCCGATTCTAGATTTAACTTTGGATTGGAAATTCTTTATGTGAGTCTGGAAGTTGAGTTTACAGTCTAACCAGACACCTAGGTATTTGTAGTTGTCCACATACTCTCGGTCAGACCCGTCGAGTGGTGATTCTGGTCGGGTGGGCGGGTTGCCAGCAGGTTCGGTTGAAAAGCATGCATTTAGTTTTACTAGTGTTTAAGAGCAGTTGGAGCTACTGAAGGATTGTTGTATGGACATTGAAGCTCGTTTGGAGGTTTGTTAACACAGTGTCAATGAAGGGCCAGATGTATACAAAATGGTGTCGTCTGCGTAGGGGTGGATCTGAGAGTCACCAGCAGCAAAAGCGACATCATTGATATACACCAGAAAAGTGTCGGCCCAAGAATTGAACCCTGTGGCACCCCCATAGGACTACCACGCTTAGGTCCAGACAACAGGCCCTCCGATTTGACACACTGAACTCTATCTGAGAAGTAGTTGGTGAACCAGGCGAGCAGTCATTTGAGAAACCAGGGCTATTTAGTCTGCCAGTAAGAATGCGGTGGTTGACGGAGTCGCAAGCACTGCCGCCAATGAAAACGGCTGCACAGTACTGTCTATTATCAATCAGCCGGTTATAATATCGTTTAGGACGCTTGAAGCGTGGCTGAAGTGCCCGTGACCAGCTCGGAAACCAGGTTGCATCGCGGAGAAGAAGATGCGGTGGTATTGAAATGTTCGGTGATCTGTTTGTTAACTCGGCTTTCAAATACTTTCGAAGTAACAGTATTGGGGTGGAATACTTTTAGTCACGTACTCTAAACCTACAAATACTTCTATCAGTAACGTGGACCCAGGTTGCTCTTTCTGCTATTCTAATGGCAAAGGCGGTGACCAATAGAACCTATAGGGGCCTTCCCAACGGTGCCTGCTTCCAGTCTTTCTTCTTTAGGGAATGGATCCACACCCAGTCAGCCTGGTTGGATAAGTAGGTCACCTTCTCCTTTTAGTTCGCCTGTGGGGCACAAAACCTTTGACATCACGGGTGTGGTTAATAAACAACCTTCTCATGTGTTCGGCTAGGGTGCTCTCAGTTTCCATCTCTGCCTGCTCTGGACCTCCTAACTCGGGCATCCCGCCTATGGTCTTCCAAATACTTTCTCGAATTGGACAGTCCATTTTTATCTGGGGTTATCTTTATAGTCATTAATACTATTGGTAAACATTGTACCCAATTTCTACCTGTGCTCATGTGTTTTCCTTAACACGTAGTATATACACTAACGGTCAAAGTTTTTAGAACACCTACTCATTCAAGGTTTTTTTCTTTAGTTTTGTTATTTTCTACACTTTGTGAAAATATAGTGAAGACATCCAAAACTATTGAAACAACACATATGGAATCATGTAGTAACCAAAAAATGTGTTTTATATTTTATGTTTGGGATTCTTCAAATAGCCACCCTTTGCCTTGATGACAGCTTTGCACACTCTTGGCATTCTCTCAACCAGCTTCACCTGGAATGCTTTTCCAACAGTCTTGGAAGGAGTTCTCACATATGCTGAGCTACTTGTTGGCTGCTTTTCCTTCATTCGTGGTCCGACTCATCCCAAACCATCCCAGTTTGGTTGGGTCGGGTTGTGGAGGCAGGTCATCTCTGATGCAGCACTCCATCACTCTCCTTCTTGGTAAATAAGCCCTTACACAGCCTGGAGGTGTGTTGGGTCGGTGTCCTGTTGAAAAAACAAACCTGATGGTCCCATAGCCCAAACCAGATGGGATGGCGATATCGCTGCA
>NW_025539325.1:0-13573 GCF_020615455.1 Coregonus clupeaformis
TTCTGAACCGTCTCAGTGCTTCTCCTTCTAATAGGGCGCTTCCCCTTTAATTCCTCATTAAATAGCCAGCATCAGCTGCGCAAAAGGGGAAGTTGTGATTGAGACATGAATGAGGATGTACTACCTTCAGTTCATGAAGCTTCGCCATTACGTTTGTTTTGTTGCCTTACAGTGTGTTTTGTAGCCTTAAAGCGAGTTTACCCAGGATTGGATCCACTCTGTGCGTCTGTGGACTACAACTCTCCGTTGGTTTTCGTGGCCTTTTCTCCGCTGGAGAGCTGTTGGCGGATTGTCTGACTGACCGACTGACTACAACTTTTTGTACACGGTATTTCATTTGTTTGGGGTGATGTATACTGTGATTTATGTAGTTGTGAGGACGTATTATTCTTTGGGTAGTCTTTGATACGCTTTATAGTTGTGTTACAAAATAAGTGTTATTTTGAGTGTATGGATATACTGGGTTTATGCTACGGACAAACGTTGCGGGACTAAGGATACTTGAGTCACTGAACTTATTTACCGGGCTGGACTCTTTTTATGCCCGAGGTACAGGACATTTCTAAATGAACATAAGTGCATTGATTTGTTATATTGTTGTGTGTGGGTGTGTGTGATCATTTATGTTGTTAATACAACCACGCAAAAGAATACACTTGTTTGAAGTTCTTTCCAAGGTTTTAAGGGGTTTATGAAAAGTATATTTCCATCTTGACTTTTACATAAGTCCTTTGTATTGGTGTGACTTGACAGACCAGATGGGACTCATTCCCTCCCAAACTAAAAAGGAGAAACCCATGCTTTCTCTGGTAGGCACAACCTACCTGGCACCCCTATAAATAACCGCAAGTCAAAACCGTTACATAAAAAATGGCACCCCAGATGGGACCTCAACATTGAGAACTAACCAAAGCAAATCTTTTGAGTGGAATTAAAATAATGGATTCACTACAAGAAAATGTGCTCATCCATATCCTACCTGTCAATGGGAATACACAGGGCCATTCTGACTACCGAGCCAACAATACAAATCATAATGTGAATGGAAATAATGGAGTTGATTTGGGCCAGAGCCCTGAGAAGCTAAATGCTCGGTCTGGACCACAGGCCACAGGTCTAACTAGTAACTCACTTATTGACATGGATCTGTGTGAAAGGACTGAGCTAGCCCTCCCTCTGACGCCCAACCGTCCTCCATTGTCTGGTTTATCTCCAGAGGTTGTAGTCTTACAACTTCAAGGTGATATCCTTGATATTCGTAAGACTCAACAACATCTCCAAACTCTAATCCATCATAAATTCAAATGTCTGAGTGTAGAGCAACAACAGAGTGCCATGGAATTTAGAAACTCACTGAGTACTCTAACCCACACTCTGACAGAGCTCAGTGAGAGTGGAAGACAGGAAATTACTGGTGCCATGGACAGGCAGTTTGACTACCAACAAAGCCAACTCACTGCCACTCTCCAGTGGCGCCTGCAACATCATCACACTGAGGTCCTCAAGGACGTCAATTCTGTATTTTCTCCCCTGGTTAACACTGTAGACCACTTGCAGACGGCGCTCTCTAATTGTGTTAAAATGTTGGATGATGTGTCTGTTGACATGGCCTCCATTAGGCACAACTCCTTGCACAGAGCTTCTCTTGTGTCCACTTCTGTTCAGACCACTGAGGGCCAAGCGGGCACCTCAGAACAGCCAAGACAAGGCCATGCTGCAGCCACCCCTTGCAGGATGCAATCCACCATGCATCCTGGTGTTCATTTTCATGGTCCCATAACTCCCTCACCCTCTACTTCCTCAATCCCTCCTAGCTCTTTTGTTCATGGTGATTTGAGTAGACGTCATGTGGGAGCGATGCCCATTAAATTGCAATTTCCCACCTTTGGGAAAAAGGATGACAGTCCTGATCCGCTAATGTATCTGGAAAGATGTCATGACTTTCTTGCCCTCAATCCCCTGGCTGACGAAGAACTCCTTGCCACATTGAGGAATGTGTTGCATGGGACAGCTCGAGACTGGTGGGATGTGGCACGTCTCACCACTACCTCCTGGGCTGACTTTGAGGCCAAGTTTTCCTCTGCATTTCTGTCTGAGGACTACACAGATGAGCTGGCAGACAGAGTCAGGAACCGAGTGCAAAGGGAGAATGAGAATATCCGTGACTTTGCATACGGTTACCACTCCCTGTGCAGAAGGTGGAAACCTGGCATTGAGGAGGAAGAGGTCATTAGTTGATCTTGAAGAACATCAACCCACTACTAGCCAATCAACTCAGAGAAAGAGTCATCACTGTCGATGGACTGGTTCGCCTGGGACAGCAGTTCGAGAAGGACAGAGAATGCCAACAGCAATATGAACAGAGAAAGAAACAGACACCCAAACAGTTACCCAAGCCAGATCATCAACCACAGCCAGAGTCTCAGCCAAGACCCCTCCCCATGTTCTGTTGGAGATGTAGCCAAAGGGACATTCTTCAGCTACATGTCCAAGACCGTATCAAGTAAACCCTTCCAGAAACCACAAATCACAACATGCCAACACACCTAACACACTTCGCAGGAACGACCATCCTACTCTGGGTGCTTTGACCAGAGCTGAAACCTCAAGAGTCACTGCCTACGCCCCCGCCGACATCCCCTTCCTTTCAGTTAATACCACACCAGCTGGTGTTACCCCTGTCCATAGGACCATGGACAGGAAGAGCCATCCTGGACACCGGGTCATCCTACACACTGCTCAATGAGAAACTGTGGAAGGAGTTCAAGGTCCAAAATACAACTTGAAGCCGTGGACAGAAGGTCCACTGTATCTGGCTGGACGGTGAGGCTAAACGACCACTTGGATGGAGTGAGGTGGAGTTCCGCCCTGTGTAACCGCTCCTATATGATTCCTTCGGTTATCCTACAAACCAAGAACCTTGCTTTTCCTGTCGTGTTGGGAATTGATTTCATGTACTTCAGTGGTGTCCAGATTGATATCGCACACAATTGCTACTGGTTTTCCAAACAATCCGAGCAAGAAGCATTTCTTCCAATCAGAAGTTACAAAGTTACATGATTGGGGTCCAAATGTAGCAGTCTTCTCTGCCGTTGCTCGGTACCACTAACCCTGGGTAATCCTTCTGATGATCTCCTTTTAGCAGGCTGTAAAAGAGTCTCAGCTGGAACAGCCAGAGGAGTTAAGGCTGTTGGAACAGCTGCAGAATAATGCTGATGTGTGTAACTTCAAAGCTACGGACGCACCGGACTCCTGAAGCACAAAATATTCCTTACACAGGAAATGCCGATCAAGCAAAAGCCATATCGTTTGTCCCCAGCGAAGCTAATCATCCAAAAGGGACTCATTAATGATATGTTGACACAAGATATAATAGAACGTTCCTCCTCTCCCTGGGCTGCTCCTGTTGTCCTCATTCCAAAAAGACCGGTGGTCTTAGATTTTGTGTGGACTATAGGAAGACCAACAATGTTTCCCCAGACTGATGCCTATCCTCTTCCCACCATCCACGAGATCCTGGAGTCATTGTTTGGCGCTGTTGTGTTCACTACCCTTGACCTCAATAGTGGCTATTGGCAGGTTGAGATGGACCAGGAAAGCAAGAACAAGACTGCTTTGTCTGTGCTGAGGGCTTGTTTTCCTTTAAGGTGATGCCTTTTGGATTAAAGAATGCACCTGCCACTTTCCAAAGACTCATGGAGATTGCGTTAGGTGAGCTCAAAGGGAAGATATGTTTCGTCTACCTGGACGATATAATTATCTACTCCCAGAACAGAGAGCAACACTTTCAAGACCTTCAAGCAGTGTTGGACAAGCTAAGAGAAGCTGGTCTGACAGTGAACATGAAGAAGAGCAACTTCTGCCAAACCTCCCTGAAGTTCCTTGGCCATATTGTGTCTTGTGATGGTATTCATGTGGATCCTGAAAAGACCAAGGCTGTACAAGACTTCCCTGTGCCAACCACACTCAAGGCCCTTCAACGGTTCCTTGGGATGGCTGGATGGTACCATCGGTTTGTGTGGAACTTCTCCCAGGTGGCAGAACCCCTCAACGGGTTGAAGCGAAAAGGAAGCCGAAATTCCGATGGACGGCAGAGTGCCGAACTCCTTTGAAACCCTGAAACGACACCTCGTCACACCTCCCATTTTGGGTCATCCCAACTTTGATTTCCCTTTTGTTGTTTACACTGATGCAAGTGATGTTGGACTTGGTGCTGTCCTAGTCCAACAGACTGGACTTGGTACTGAAGAAGTGCTAGCGTTCGCCAGTCGGACATTGAATGGAGCAGAACGGAACTACTCCACAACCGAGCAAGAGTGCCTGGCAGTTGTCTGGGCTTTGGAAAAGTGGAGGTACTACCTGGAGGGAAGACACTTCACTGTGGTCACTGACCATTCCTCCCTTGTGTGGGTGTTCAAGACCAACAAACCAAGCACCAGGCTCATCAGATGGGCTCTACGGTTGCAAGAGTTCACCTTTGCAGTAGAATACAGGAAAGGAAAAATACAACACTGTTCCAGATGCCTTATCCAGAGCTCCTGCTTGTGGTAATGGTGGCCCTCATCTTACATGTGCTACTGTCCTGTCTAGCAGTCGAGACTCACCCAAAACTGACTTTCCCATCTCTGATGAGGTCATTTGGAAAGCCCAACAGGATGATCCCGAAGTACAGGCTTTGTACCAGACTATCCTGGAAGATGGAGAAAAGATGGTCAACCCTACCACAAAGCTGACCATCATTGAAGACAAAGTCTACCCGAGAGTTGTACAACTACCTCACAGAACACTCTACCAAATGTACATACCTGAAACTCTACGCCTTCAACTGCTTCAACATTTCCATGAAGACCCATTAGCTGGTCATTTGGGCAGGTTCAAAACCTACAAGCGTTTGCAAGCATTACTGTACTGGCCACATCTGAGCATGGATGTGAAGTCACATATCCGAAACTGTCAGGTTTGTCAAATGTACAAACCAGAAGGTAGAAAACCTGCTGGCAAGTTGCAGCAAACTGTGGTTACCCGACCTTGGGAAATGTTAGGAGTGGATTTGATGGGTCCATTTCCTAGAAGCTCCAATCAGAATGTGTACATGCTTGTTTTTGTTGATTACTATTCCAAGTGGGTTGAGCTCTTTTGCCCTGCGTCAGGCCACAGCGAGGACCGTCTCTAACATCCTTACGAAAGAGATCCTGACTCGCTGGGGAGTGCCTGATTACATCCTGTCTGATCGAGGGTTCCCAATTTGTCTCTGATCTCTTTGGGGAGACCTGCCAAAGATGGAACCTGAGACAGAAGTTGACCACAGCCTATCACCCACAGACCAACCTCACTGAGAGAGTAAATCGAACCTTGAAGACAATGGTTGCTTCCTATGTAGGGACCCAGCATAAACACTGGGACAAGCACCTTCCACGAGTTTCGATTTGCCCTGAATTCTGCTGTGCAAAGAGTCCACTGGAGTCACACCTGCAGAGCTGAACCCTAAGTCGTCTCCTCCGAGGACCCTTGGATATGGTGCTACAGCCCCAGCAACTTACCAGACGCTGTTTGCTATGACCAGGTAGTCCATCTCCACGACTTGAGGAGCTCTTGTCTCAAGGAACATGATCCAGGCTCGACTCAAGCAGAAGAGAAATTATGATAAGAACAGACGAGACATGCAGTTCCAGCTTCGTGATCGGGTGTGGCTTCGCTCTCATCCTTACTCGAAAGCTGAACAATTCTTCTCGGCCAAGCTCGCTCCTAAATGGCAAGGACCATATAGGATTGTGGAGCAGATGGGCCCTTTGAACTACCGAGTGGTGAAAGAGGACACAGGTGAAGAGATGCGCGTTGTCCATGTCTCACGCCTTAAGGCCTGTTACCCCTCGGCTGAGGAATTGAGGAGATTGAGCGCCGCAAGGTCCTGGAGATCTTTGAAGAGGAAAGTAAGGAGACTTTTCTCGGATTCCCAGACCCAGAAGTCTCACGGCTTAATGCCTGTGACCCCTCAGCTGAGGAGCGTGAGCGCCAAAAAGTAATGAATATTTTTGTAGAGGAAAGTGATGAGGAGACCTTTCTCGGTTTCCCGACCAAGATCTGCCTTCCCGACAATGGTCGGCTTTTTTCCAGGGGAGGGGTGTGTGACGGCCCTGAATATTTCTGAACCGTCTCAGTGCTTCTCCTTCTAATAGGCGCTTCCCCTTTAATTCCTCATTAAATAGCCAGCATCAGCTGCGCAAAGGGGAAGTTGTGATTGAGACATGAATGAGGATGTGTACTA
Source organism: Coregonus clupeaformis (assembly GCF_020615455.1). Taxonomy (NCBI): domain Eukaryota; kingdom Metazoa; phylum Chordata; class Actinopteri; order Salmoniformes; family Salmonidae; genus Coregonus; species Coregonus clupeaformis. Next base: position 6,266 of record NW_025539325.1, read on the forward strand.
CCTTCAGTTCATGAAGCTTCGCCATTACGTTTGTTTGTTGCCTTACAGTGTGTTTTGTAGCCTTAAAGCGAGTTTACCCAGGATTGGATCCACTCTGTGCGTCTGTGGACTACAACTCTCCGTTGGTTTTCGTGGCCTTTTCTCCGCTGGAGAGCTGTTGCGGATTGTCTGACTGACCGACTGACTACAACTTTTTGTACACGGTATTTCATTTGTTTGGGGTGATGTATACTGTGATTTATGTAGTTGTGAGGACGTATTATTCTTTGGGTAGTCTTTGATACGCTTTATAGTTGTGTTACAAAATAAGTGTTATTTTGAGTGTATGGATATACTGGGTTTATGCTACGGACAAACGTTACGGGACTAAGGATACTTGAGTCACTGAACTTATTTACCCGGGCTGGACTCTTTTTATGCCCGAGGTACAGGACATTTCTAAATGAACATAAGTGCATTGATTTGTTATATTGTTGTGTGTGGGTGTGTGTGATCATTTACGTTGTTAATACAACCACGCAAAAGAATACACTTGTTTGAAGTTCTTTCCAAGGTTTTAAGGGGTTTATGAAAAGTATATTTCCATCTTGACTTTTACATAAGTCCTTTGTATTGGTGTGACTTGACGGACCAGATGGGACTCATTCCCTCCCAAACTAAAAGGAGAAACCCATGCTTTCTCTGGTAGGCTACAACCTACCTGGCACCCCTATAAATAACCGCAAGTCAAAACCGTTACAACACACACACACAAACAGTCAGGGACAGCTGAGTGACAGACACTTCGTTTTCCAATGGCAGTATCAGGTTCACTCCATGCATGGCCCATTAGTGCTTACAGAACACGGACAATAAGGCACCCATCCATTCTCAGACCATCAGGATAGGAAAGACTATACTTCTCATTATATTCTAATCATCAAGTTCATCTCATTGTAATTATATAAATACCAATCAGTGTTATTTACTCATGTTGATACTTTACTATTGCAGACATAAACACTCTCAAAAAGTGATATACTATTGTTTAGATATCCAATTTAATAACAACCAACAGTTCTTAATGGGAATCAGATGCTCATATCCAGAGTCAGTGGCAGTGGTAGCACAATTCAACAACGAGTAAGGTAGAGCTGGTGGATGAAGAGCAAGCTGTTACTTCTCTCCCCTCTGTCCCCTCTCTGTCAGTGGTGGACTTAAATCTTATTGGTCGTGTACACAGTTTAGCAGATTTTATAGTGGGTGCCGTGAAATGCTTGTGTTACTAGCTCCTAACAGTAGAGGAAAATATCAAACAAGTACACAAATAATAAATAATAAAAAACAAGAAATCAGAAATCAGAAATGTCAGAACGATATCCAATTAACAACCCAAATAACACTGTATCAGTAATCCAAATGCAATCTATGCTTATATACACCAAACATACAGTGAGGGAAAAAAGTATTTGATCCCCTGCTGATTTTGTACGTTTGCCCACTGACAAAGAAATGGTCAGTCTATAATTTTAATGGTGGGTTTATTTGAACAGTGAGAGACAGAATAACAACAAAAAAATCCAGAAAAACACATGTAAAAATTATAAATTTATTTGCATTTTAATGAGGGAAATAAGTATTTGACCCCTCTGCAAAAACATGACTTAGTACTTGGTGGCAAAACCCTTGTTGGCAATCACAGAGGTCAGACGTTCTTGTAGTTGGCGACCAGGTTTGCACACATCTCAGGAGGGATTTTGTCCCCACTCCTCTTGCAGATCTTCTCCAAGTCATTAAGGTTTTGAGGCTGACGTTTGGCAACTCGAACCTTCAGCTCCCTCCACAGATGTTCTATGGGATGAAGGTCTGGAGACTGGCTAGGCCACTCCAGGACCTTAATGTGCTTCTTCTTGAGCCACTCCTTTGTTGCCTTGGCTGTGTGTTTTGGGTCATTGTCATGCTGGAATACCCATCCAACGACCCATTTTCAATGCCCTGGCTGAGGGAAGGAGGGTTCTCACCCAAGATTTGATGGTACATGGCCCCGTCCATCGTCCCTTTGATGTGGTGAAGTTGTCCTGTCCCCAAAGCATAATGTTTTCACCTCCATGTTTGACGGGTGGGGATGGTGTTCTTGGGGTCATAGGCAGCATTCCTCCTCCTCCAAACATGGCAAGTTGAGTTGATGCCAAAGACCTCGATTTTGGTCTCATCTGACCACAACACTTTACCCAGTTCTCCTCTGAATCATTCAGATGTTCATTGGCAAACTTCAGACGGGCCTGTATATGTGCTTTCTTGAGCAGGGGGACCTTTACGGGCCTGCAGGATTTCAGTCCTTCACGGCGTAGTGTGTTACCAATTGTTTTCTTGGTGACTATGGTCCCAGCTGCCTTGAGATCATTGACAAGATCCTCCCGTGTAGTTCTGGGCTGATTCCTCACCGTTCTCATGATCATTGCAACTCCACGAGGTAAGAACTTGCATGGAGCCCCAGGCCGAGGGGAGATTGACAGTTCTTTTGTGTTTCTTCCATTTGCGAATAATCGCACCAACTGTTGTCACCTTCTCACCAAGCTGCTTGGCGATGGTCTTGTAGCCCATTCAGCCTTGTGTAGGTCTACAATCTAGTCCCTGACATCCTTGGAGAGCTCTTTGGTCATGGTGGAGAGTTTGGAATCTGATTGATTGATTGCTTCTGTGGACAGGTGTCTTTTATACAGGTAACAAGCTGAGATTAGGAGCATTCCCTTTAAGAGTGTGCTCCTAATCTCAGCTCGTTACCTGTATAAAAGACACCTGAGCCTAGAAATCTTTCTGATTGAGAGGGGTCAAATACTTATTTCCGTCATTAAAATGCAAATCAATTTATAACATTTGTGACATGTGTTTTTCTGGATTTTGTTGTTGTTATTCTGTCTCTCACTGTTCAAATAAACCTACCATTAAAATTATAGACTGATCATTTCTTTGTCAGTGGGCAACGTACTAAAATCAACAGGGGATCAAATACTTTGTCCTCACTGTATATACTAAGAATTATATGTACACCAGTAGAAATATTACAGTGAGCTCCGTTATGAATCCAGTATATAAATACGATCTAACCAAATAACCAACGCATCCAGTATGAAAAAATGTATGCACTAACTGTAAGTCGCTCTGGATAAAGCGTCTGCAAATGACTAAAATGTCAAATGTAAATCTAACGGACTCAGCTTCAGGTGCTGTGCTGTCCAGTTTTCTTGTGTCTGTATGTGAGTGTGTTTTCGTGCGTGTGTTCGCATGTGTTCTGTGCTTCTTTCCCTGTGGCTATTAGATAGCTTGTTGTCATGACACCAATCCAGAATCCGACCTACAGTTGGCACAAAAACACTTTAATGAACTAAACACAAACAGGTACTTTCACAGATAAGTACAACTCTGTTTCACAGTTAGAAGAAAAAACCCTAGACAGTAAGTCCCAGTTGGTTAGATGTATGTAGTCTTTGCAACACCAGAGACGTGGGTCATATACTGAGGAACCATGGTCTTACTAACTTAACTTACTAACTGTATAGTACCTACTATGTACAGTACTTACTATAGGCTACTTATAGTATGGTGATTTGAATAATAGTATCTGCTAAAGCTAAATGACCATATTATCATTAGCTGGATGAAACCTGCTAATTACTGTCTATAACACACACACTGCAGAACAGAACACCCATGGTACAATGTATTTTGGCCTACGGTCTTCCTCAGGCAGTGTTGCCATGGCGCCAGCCAATCAGGGGACAGGGATGTGGGGTAGTAGTCCTGGGCAACCAGAGAGATGGTGGGCGGAGAGGGGCAGAATCCCTCAGACAGACAGTGATGCAGGCAGTGAGCAAACACACATACACACACCGCATCCATGGGTTGAGCAAACAACCAGATTCGGAACAACAATCAGAGCCAGCGAGCTGCTCCATTAATTCCCTTCTGCGCACACACACCCCATCTACTGCCCTGGGAATGGGACACACGCAGGGTAGACAGACATATATACAGGTCACTCATCCAGTCTCTCGCTCATCTGCCCATCTCTGACCATTTCTATAGCTATTTTAAAGATACATTCACACACCATCTTCATTAACTTTGCTTATTACAATGCAGAACAACTACAATATAATTATTACACAACTATAACACAACTAACAACTACATCAGATAGCGGAGTATGCAGTAGGTTACAGAATGACAGAGATCCTTAAACGTACTGGGGCAACCCTCAGGCACGGTCCAACAACATCCTATTTGACTGTATACATTACACACACACACACACACACCTTAAAACAGAACGACAACAAGTGTTTATACAGTACCTTTACCAACACTAACTGAGCGGTGTAACAGGTGAATTGAGAAGCAGCTGTCTGATATACAGTGTAGATACCGTAGAGCCTTCTGGATACAGAGTTAAAATGAAACGTAGACCCTAATGTCATTTGTCTCACGTCAGATGGCATCACTCTGCGGCACATCTGGCTGAGTGGTTTGCTATGGCGGCCCACTCGATCGGCTTGGCTGCAAACTTTGCTCCAGCTTGCAGCCTAGTGCAAGCTTGTTGGAATGGCCATAATGTAGCTAGTTTGCCAACATGTTGATGAAGTTGTACAGCACCAAACTTATGGGACTGTTCTCAGAAATCAGCATGTATCTTACTCCTACAGATGGCACTGTGACTCGCTACTTTTTTAACATTTTAGCCAACAAAGACTAACATCACATAGAGCAGTCAGCTGTGCTGTGTAGAACTCTGTGCACTAATCACGGCCAGAACAGATATCCATGAAAACTAATTTGTGCATTAGCTAGAACTTCGCTACACTAGCCTAGCTAGCTAGCGGGAGGAGTACTCAGCATTGAGTGTGTGTGAACTGGCCTGGCGTTAGCATCCCTGCTTTCGTTTCATATGGATTGATTTGAGACTGGTTCAGCCAGCAAGCAGACACTAGCTAGCTAAATACCTGTGTTAGCTTACGCAAATTTCCATCACATTTCGAATTTCATAAATACCAGATTTTATCAGTGGAGGCTCCTCCAGAGGAGGAAGGGAGGACCATCCTCCTCCAGTGAATTTCATAAAAATGTAAACAGTGAAACATTAAAAAAGTTATCATTTTTAGATAAAACTATACTACAAATATATTCACGTCACCAAATAATATATTAAAACACACTGTTTTGCAATGAAGGTCTACAGTAGCCTCAACAGCACTTCTGTAGGGTAGCAGCATGGTGTATCCGAAGCACAGCTAGTTTCCGTCCTCCTCTTGGTACATTGACTTCAATACAAAACCTAGGAGCTGGACGTGGTTCTATCTTCCATAAACATACTCAGTAATTATGACAACTTCAAGAGAGCGTTCCTCCATCCTATCAGAGCTTTTTGCAGCATTAAGCTGATATTTTGTTCACCCATTCAAAGGATGCAGAGAATGAATCCTAGAACTGAAAGCATTTAAGCTACAGCCAGCTATCACTGTAGTGCATAAATTATGTGGTGAGTAGCTTGATCAAAGAAGAAAGACAATAATTGACAGTTTTGAACAAATTAATTTCTTTTTGTGTTGTACCAGAATTAATAGGAAGCAAGAGAGAGATATATATATTTACTTGTATTTCTTCCAACTTTCACTTTACTTAGCTAAGTGAATGCAGCTAGCTAGTTTGGCTTACTCAAACACCCGGCTTAAACAGAGAGGGATTCTGTGTTACCTATCCAACACTGGAGACTCTTCCAAGTCAAGGTAAGCTTTTGGTTTTATTAATTTAACTGCTAAAATGCTTGCTAACTGTACACTGTACTGTATGATTGTAGCGGGTTTTACTAACACATTAGTTCTAGTAGCTATGTTGATTGGCAGTAGCTAATATGGTGACAGCGATTAGGCTGTGTGTAGCTGATAGCGTGTTATGATATGAAGGTTTGGCTTAGAAATATTTTTTGCCTGGTCACAGACAGCTGATGTGTTGTGCACTTTAAGTCCACAAGCTAAGGGAAAAGGTGAGAAAGAGAGGAGGGCGTGTAGATGTGAGAAGGAATTGTTCAACTATGCTGTTTGTATGTGGTTGTTATGAAAGTGAACTGTGTTTCGCGTGTAATCAGTGTATTCATTCCACCGTTCTGTTGAAAAACTTTCTTAAACTGAAGCAAATGGAGCGAAACGGGGATAAACATTCTGAATTTGTCCAATAGAAACTCTAGTTTTTCAACTGTTGGACTAATGACTACATCCTAGATCAGCTGGATGCAAGCAAGATTGTACAGCGGTATTGAATGTGTCAATGTCTGCCACCTTGATTACTCAAATTTCTCTACGACTTCCTATGCACTACGTTGTAAACTTTTTCATTCATAGGCTAGGTTGTAGCAACCTCATGATGGGTATAGGGAAAGAATTAGAGTATCATGTATTAGCTAAACCTATCGATGTTACATTGAGCTGGGTGAATGGAATATGAATGACAGTCATCCAATATGCTGTAATAGAAATAAGTCCATGCTCATAAAAAATAAATCTTGCCTCCCTCATCTTACACTCCACTGGTTGTACCACCACAAAACACCTTAGCTATATTAGGTAGTGAGGAACTTGCCCATGAAAAAAAAGTAAATATATTAGCCCTACAAGTTTATCGTTTTTGGTGAGATTAACTCTGACTTTTGAGGATGAAAGGGGGTTTAGTGGGACCCGATGTCATCTTGGTAACATTTTAGAACTGGACAGCATATTATAGCACACTTATTTTTTAGCTATCCTATTAGTGTTTGCGGAACTATGAAACAGATCCAGTGACCTAATGCTAACATCACACAATATATAGACAGACCATCAATCTCTGTAATACACAATATATTTTCAGCTCTAGCTGCATATGGTGTGCTGTTCCTTTTTGCTATCTTGTTTTTCTCACTGGTTTCATTGCTCATATTTGATGATAAGATTTCCTTTTCATCTATCTTCGAGTCTATTTTCTTAATTATTTGCCAAGTGTTTTATGCTGTCCCTTTTTGTAGCCTGTTTGTAAACATTAGGTAATCATTTGTTTACTATATACTGTATGTCAAAAATATTTCTCAGGCCATTATAGTGAAGGGAACCCTGCACACTGTGTGTAACCTAAGTGCATATAAACAGTTATTGAAGCTTCAACGTTTCGGGTGTACATACAGTGGCCCTCATTTATCAAACAAACAATTTCCACGTTCTTTTCCATACAATCTTTTGGTAAATAAGGCCCAGCGGGCTAGGAGTTTCTTCTCGGTGCTACTTGGGCGCCTACACACCTGTG
>NW_025539326.1:0-13574 GCF_020615455.1 Coregonus clupeaformis
ACTACTACACTATACACTTACTACTACACACTGGTACTTACTACTACACTATACACTTACTACTACACACTGGTACTTACTACTACGCACAGGTACTTACTACTACGCACTGGTACTTACTACTACACTATACGCTTACTACTACACACTGGTCAACTTACTACTACACACTGGTCAACTTACTACTACACACTGGTCAACTCACTACTACACACTGGTCAACTTACTACTACACACTGGTCAACTTACTACTACGCACTGGTACTTTCTACTACGCACTGGTACTTTCTATTACGCACTGGTACTTACTACTACACTATACACTTACTACTACACACTGGTACTTACTACTACACAGTACTTAGTACTATACTATACATGATACAGAGTTGCACTAGTATGCCCTGGGACTTACCACAACACTATGAGTAAGTGTCCAGTCCTATGTGTGTGTTCCAGTCGAGCATGCACATGTTCCTGGACACGAGGAGTGTCCCAGAGCCCCTGGACAGCATCCTGCTGGCAGCCTTTGAGTTTGACATCCACCAGGTCATCAAGGACTGCAGGTGAGGAGGAGCGTCTGTAGACCATAGAAATACAGAAACCATAGTGATGCTATTTCTACAGTATAGAACCCAGGAAGAGTAGCTGTGTTGTTGCTAAGGTAACAGTAACTGCTAATGGGGATAAGAGGAAATAAATGTGGGGGCTAGACACACAATGTGATTTTCCCTCTGTCTCTCCTCATGTAAACTACTGTTCAGTTTCATATGTTGTGATATTTATGACATGTTATTTGTGCTTTCCAGCATTGCTCTCAACAACTGGTGGTTTGTAGGGCATCTGACTGACCTGCTGGACCACTGTAAACTGCTCCAGTCTCACAACCTACAGTAAGCTAAGCACACCACTGTCCCACCAAGGGTTAACATTAACTGCCAAATGATACAAGCTTTCAATATTGTTCTAATAGTAACATTGATCATAATCATAGAAAGAGAAATTGGCGTGCTCAGCTCAAATGTTTGTAATAACAAAAAGTATTTGGGTGCCGGATTCAAAAGGCATACACTTGAATAAAGGAAGAACCCGTACTCACTGAAATATTTTAATGTATTTTTTTAGCAGCTGAGGTCAGAGCAAACTGAGGCGTTTCGGTGGCAGACTTCGTCAGCGTTGATCATAATAACATGTGTTCTCTGTTTGTGTCGATTAGTTTTGGCTCCAACCTTAGGGAGTTTCTACTGCTGGAGTACGCCTCAGGACTGTTCACCCATCACAGGTGAGACAGACCACTCTTCTGGTTAGTATAGATTTGACTATATGCATAACTCCCAGTGCCAACATGTCTCTGTTTTTCTAATAGATAACTCCCACATACACTATCACGTCTGCAAAACTACACATGCAGATGTACACTGTGTCCAGCGGTTATCTTTCATAGAAAGAGAAGTGTTGTCGGCTAGACATATAGGTCTCTTCCCCTATTTGACCTCCTCCAGTGCTGCTCCTATTGGATGATTGGTTAAGCTGTGCATGATTAACAAGCTATGTCCTGTCTCTCTGGTCCTCAGCCTGTGGCAGCTGGCTGTGGACTACTTTGACCACTGTCCAGAGTTTGGCCGTGTGTACCTGGAGCTACAGATAGAGCGTGTTCCTCTGGACACGGAGCGCAAGGCCCTGAAGGTGATCAGGATCTGTGAGCAGAGGCAGATGCCTGAACAAGGTAGATATGATGCATATGTATACATGTACGTACGCACACATACTCACACGCACAAACACTCTTTTCCAAAACAGTTGTCCATCTTACTCTCATGCATGAAGCTCTCACTGAGACTCACATTCAGTCTCCCTCCCTTAGTCTCAACATGCACAATTACTAAAATGCACATGGAAAATATATACAAAATCCCCTGATTTCTGTCATGCCTGTTGTGGATAACACCCCCTAACTCTTTGGTATAATGTCTCTCTCTGTGTTGCAGTGAGGAGCATCTGTAAGATCATGGCCAAGAAGGCCCTGAGGAACAACAGATTGGGCTCAGCTCTCTCCTGGAGCATCAGAGCCAAAGATGCCGCCTTCGCCACCCTCATATCAGAGAGGTACTGTATGTCTACAGGAGTTTTTACTGATCCTGACCATGTGACCTGTTCAGGAAAAACTCTGGGCCCTAATTGAAGGCTGTGTTTTTTTCCTGGACAGTCTTCGGCCCGTTCTTTAGACATTTACATTTTACATTTTAGTCATTTAGCAGACGCTCTTAACCAGAGCGACTTACAGGAGCAATTAGGGTCAAGTGCCTTGCTCAAGGGCACATTAACGTCATTTAGCAGACGCTCTTAGCCAGAGCGACTCACAAATTGGTACGTTCACCCTATAGCCAGTGGGATAACCACTTTACAATTTGGGGGGTTAGAAGGATTACTTTATCCTATCCCAGGTATTCCTTAAAGAGGTGGGGTTTCAAATGTCTCCGGAAGGTGGTGAGTGACTCCGCTGTCCTGGCGTCGTGAGGGAGCTTGTTCCACCATTGGGGTGCCAGAGCAGCGAACAGTTTTGACTGGGCTGAGGGGGAGCTATGCTTCCGCAGAGGAAGGGAGCCAGCAGGCCAGAGGTGGATGAACGCAATGCCCTCGTTTTGGGTGTAGGGACTGATCAGAGCCTGAAGGTACAGAGGTGCCGTTCCCCTCACTGCTCCATAGGCAAGCACCATGGTCTTGTAGAACTTTGAAAAAGCCTTCTTCCTTCCTCCTTTCCTTGATGTAACCACTGATCTGAGTGGGTTGATGAAAGCTACATAGTGGAGTCACTGTGTTAGATCTGTCATGACTTCAAGAAGGGCAGGAAAGATGTCCTCCCATGACATCCACAGCACTAGTAGTAGCTACCAGACCATTCTGTAGTCTCTCTCCCTCTCTCTTTGGGTTTAACCCAGTCTGTGTCTGTATCCTATATATAGGTATACAGTATCTCTGTGGTCTATAGATATATCTCTGTGGTCTATAGATATATCTCTGTGGTCTAGAATTAGGTATATCTCTATGGTCTGTATCTCAGGTATCTCCAGGACTACTGCGCCAAAGGGACCTTCTCTGATCTGGACCTGATTGACAACCTGGGCCCAGCCATGCTGCTCAGTGACAGGCTTACTTTTCTAGGTATGGGGTGCAAACGTGTACATACACAGACATGAAGCACTGTAAACACACAAACACACACAAGCAAACAGTCCTTGGCAGGGCTCTACGCTGACCTTTTTTACAAGGAGCACGTTTGCGCCTAAGTTGAAAGATATAGGCGCACACAAAGAAATGTAGGAGCACAAATCAAAATATTTGAGGTAATAAAGCTAGAATCGTACATTGTTCTAGGCACACTGGTGCTCCTAAATTAAAATTCCAGGTTGCACAGCTAAATATTTAGGCACATATGTGAGTAAAATGGTTGCACTGTAGATCCCTGCTTGGTGTTGCTTGTTAACTTGAGATTCAGTCAGCCACATCACTCACATGCCCACACACACACACTGGATCAGACCCATAATGTATTTTCGCCTTTCTAGTAAATTATTTACTCTCACATAGGAGAAATGTGGTCCATATAAGGCTGCAGTCTGTGACTTAACGCTGCTGTAACAGCTGACGATAACCTACAGCTGGGGAAAATGTAACATGTGAGTGTAATGTCTCACTTTACAATTAGTCACTCATGAAGGCAGAACTAACTGTTCATCGACTATGATGTATGTAATGTTATCTCGTTCTTAAACATTCAAGTGGAACCACAGTGTATTTACATTTAGGCCAAAACAAGTTATACCAGTGCTGTAGCGAGTAGAATGAGAATTATCTTTCTAAACAATTCTACAGTGACCATATTGGGTGTTCCATCTGGCATCATGTTTGATTGATTGATGGTTCTCACATCATGTGATTGTATCTGTTTGTTCAGTCTGTTCCCTTCCTGTCCTGGCTAATATTCATTAGCCACCATTTACGGAAGAAAACAGGTGACTACCTGAATATGTCCAATAAGAAACGCTCTTTACCACTTTCCGTAGCTATTTATTTATTTTTGCTTTGTCCTGATGAATGTGATGCTGTTGTCTGCAGGGAAGTACCGTGAGTTCCACCGGCTGTACGGCGAGAAGCGTTTCTCGGAAGCCGCCAAGCTCCTCCTCTCTCTGATGACGGCCAAGATCGCCCCCCGCTCCTTCTGGATGACTCTGCTGACCGACGCCCTGCCCCTGCTGGAGCAGAAAGAGGTCAGCTGGCCCACAGCATTAACTTCGACCCTTGACTTAACGTTGAAATTAACTTTTTTGTATTTACCTAGTGTATAGCATATTCCATAGATTGAATTTCCCTTTTTTTGGTTTACTAACTATGAACGGCAAGACATCTTTGCAATCTTAAAGCAAATTAATGGCATATTATTTATATATACACTACCGGTCAAAAGTTATAGAACACCTACTCATTTTTCTTTATTTTTACTATTTTCTACACTGTAGAATAATAGTGAAGACATCAAAACTATGAAGTAACACATGGAATCATGTAGTAACTAAAAAAGTGTTAAACAAATCAAAATATATTTTATATTTGAGATTCTTCAAATAGCCACCCTTTGCCTTGATGACAGCTTTGCACACTCTTGGCATTCTCTCAACCAACTTCACCTGGAATGCTTTTCCAACAGTCTTGAAGGAGTTCCCACATATGCTGAGCACTTGTTGGCTGCTTTTCCTTCACTCTGTGGTCCAACTCATCCCAAACCATCTCAATTTGGTTGAGGTCGGGGGATTGTGGAGGCCAGGTCATCTGATGCAGCACTCCATCACTCTCCTTCTTGGTAAAATAACCCTTACACAGACTGGAGGTGTGTTGGGTTATTGTCCTGTTGAAAAACAAATGATAGTCCCAGTAAGCCCAAACCAGATGGGATGGCGTATCGCTGCAGAATGCTGTGGTAGCCATGCTGGTTAAGTGTGCCTTGAATACTAAATATATCACAGACAGTGTCACCAGCAAAGCACCCCCACACCATAACACCACCTCCTCCATGCTTCACGGTGGGAACCACATGTGGAGATCATCCGTTCACCTACTCTGCGTCTCACAAAGACACGGCGGTTGGAACCAAAAATCTCACATTTGGGCTCATCAGACCAAAGGACAGATTTCCACCGGTCTAATGTCCGTTGCTCGTGTTTTTTGGCCCAAGCAAGTCTCTTCTTCTAATTGGTGATTGTAGTAGGTGTTTCTTTGCAGCAATTCGACCATGAAGGCCTGATTCACACAGTCTCCTCTGAACAGTTGATGTTGAGATGTGTCTGTTACTTGAACTCTGTGAAGCATTTATTTATGCTGCAATCTGAGGTGCAGTTAACTCTAATGAACTTATCCTCTGCAGCAGAGCTAACTCTGGGTCTTCCTTTCCGGTGGTGGTCCTCATGAGAGCCAGTTTCATCATAGCGCTTGATGGTTTTTGCGACTGCACTTGAAGAAACTTTCAAAGTTCTTGAAATGTTCCGTATTGACTGACCTTCATGTCTTAAAGTAAGGATGGACTGTCGTTTCTCTTTGCTTATTTGAGCTGTTCTTGCCATAATATGGGCTTGGTCTTTTACCAAATAGGGCTATCTTCTGTATACACCCCCCTACCTTGTCACAACACAACTGATTGGCTCAAACGCATTAAGAAGGAAAGAAATTCCACAAATTAACTTTTAACAAGGCACACCCGTTAATTGAAATGCATTCCAAGTGACTACCTCATGAAGCTGGTTGAGAGAATGCCAAGAGAGTGTGCAAAGCTGTCATCAAGGCAAAGGGTGGCTACTTTGAACAATCTCAAATATAAAATGTATTTTGATTTGTTTAACACTTTTTTTTGGTTACTACATGATTCCATATGTGTTATTTCATAGTTTGTTTCACTATTATTCTACAATGTAGAAAATAGTAAAAATAAAGTAAAACCCTTGAATGAGTAGGTGTGTCCAAACTTCTGACTGGTAGTGTATATGTGTGTGTGTGTGTGTGTGTATACTTATATACACACACACACACACACACAGTGGGGAAAAAAAGTATTTAGTCAGCCACCAATTGTGCAAGTTCTCCAACTTAAAAAGATGAGAGAGGCCTGTAATTTTCATCATAGATACACGTCAACTATGACAGACAAAATCAGAAAAAAAAATCCAGAAAATCACATTGTAGGATTTTTAATGAATTTATTTACAAATTATGGTGGAAAATAAGTATTTGGTCAATAACAAAAGTTTCTCAATACTTTGTTATATACCCTTTGTTGGCAATGACACAGGTCAAACGTTTTCTGTAAGTCTTCACAAGGTTTTCACACACTGTTGCTGGTATTTTGGCCCATTCCTCCATGCAGATCTCCTCTAGAGCAGTGATGTTTTGGGGCTGTCGCTGGGCAACACAGACTTTCAACTCCCTCCAAAGATTTTCTATGGGGTTGAGATCTGGAGACTGGCTAGGCCACTCCAGGACCTTGAAATGCTTCTTACGAAGCCACTCCTTTGTTGCCCGGGCGGTGTGTTTGGGATCATTGTCATGCTGAAAGACCCAGCCACGTTTCATCTTCAATGCCCTTGCTGATGGAAGGAGGTTTTCACTCAAAAATCTCACAATACATGGCCCCATTCATTCTTTCCTTTACACGGATCAGTCGTCCTGGTCCCTTTGCAGAAAAACAGCCCCAAAGCATGATGTTTCCACCCCCATGCTTCACAGTAGGTATGGTGTTCTTTGGATGCAACTCAGCATTCTTTGTCCTCCAAACACGACGAGTTGAGTTTTTACCAAAAAGTTATATTTTGGTTTCATCTGACCATATGACATTCTCCCAATCCTCTTCTGGATCATCCAAATGCACTCTAGCAAACTTCAGATGGGCCTGGACATGTACTGGCTTAAGCAGGGGGACACGTCTGGCACTGCAGGATTTGAGTCCCTGGCGGCGTAGTGTGTTACTGATGGTAGGCTTTGTTACTTTGGTCCCAGCTCTCTGCAGGTCATTCACTAGGTCCCCCGTGTGGTTCTGGGATTTTTGCTCACCGTTCTTGTGATCATTTTGACCCCACGGGGTGAGATCTTGCGTGGAGCCCCAGATCGAGGGAGATTATCAGTGGTCTTGTATGTCTTCCATTTCCTAATAATTGCTCCCACAGTTGATTTCTTCAAACCAAGCTGCTTACCTATTGCCGATTCAGTCTTCCCAGCCTGGTGCAGGTCTACAATTTTGTTTCTGGTGTCCTTTGACAGCTCTTTGGTCTTGGCCATAGTGTAGTTTGGAGTGTGACTGTTTGAGGTTGTGGACAGGTGTCTTTTATACTGATAACAAGTTGAAACGGGTGCCATTAATACAGGTAACGAGTGGAGGACAGAGGAGCCTCTTAAAGAAGAAGTTACAGGTCTGTGAGAGCCAGAAATCTTGCTTGTTTGTAGGTGACCAAATACTTATTTTCCACCATAATTTGCAAATAAATTCATTAAAAATCCTACAATGTGATTTTCAGGATTTTTTTTCCCTCAATTTGTCTGTCATAGTTGACGTGTACCTATGATGAAAATTACAGGCCTCTCTCATCTTTTTAAGTGGGAGAACTTGCACAATTGGTGGCTGACTAAATACTTTTTTTCCCCACTGTATGTGTGTGTGTGTATATAATCAAAAGATTTAAGTGAAGAGATCTCCTTACCTTATTGATTCCCATCAGATCTGTATCTCTGAATATATGCTCTTACCTTTGGCAGGTGGTTTTGTAGATGATGCCTCTTCAGGCTAATAGCCTTTTACATTTACATTTTAGTAATTTAGCAGACGCTCTTATCCAGAGCGATTTACAGTTAGTGAGTGCATACATTTTTCATACTTTTGAAGCTGTCAGAAGGCTAAACTCTGGTGTTGTCCTCTTCCAGGTGATTTTCTCTGCTGATCAAACTCATGAGCTGATGTTCTGTCTAGAGGAGCTGACCTCATGGAAGAGTGTTCCCAACCCAGACAGACCCATGCAGGTAATGGGTTACACACACCCCCTTACCCTCTATCTAATGTCCGTTTCTCTTTCAATCTCCTAACACCCTTTTTTATAATATGCTCTCATTTCTACAGTTGTTTAGCCCAGGGCCAGAAAAGTGACCGTTGGTTTCATTAACATCAAGAATGATATAATTATGAGAAGGTCTTACAAATCAAATTTGACAAAAGGACAAATTAGAGGCAGAAAGGAATAGTTCGAGCACGCAACGAAAAAAAGCTTTTATTTTTTTACAACTCCTTTCTACCTTGAATTTGTCCTTTTGGGAGATTCTTGGTCAGCCTGTGTCATGGTTTTTGTTATCGTTGTTGAGCAGCCCTCCTTTCCTTTGTTTGCTGAAGCACGAAGGCCCACCTGCACTATTACATCATCATTATTGAATATGGAATCACTAAAAACATTGAGGATGATCCATTAAATGTGTTTCCCTGTGCTTTTTCAGGATGAGGACATCGAGACGACCAAGATTGAGCTCCTGCGGCTAGCGCTAGCCCGTAACCTGGCCATGGCCATAGTGAAGGAGGGGACAGTGGAAGTTTGACCAACACTTAAAGACGAGCGCTTATCTTTTTCATTTCATACATAAACCAAATCTGATCAAAATGTGCTATTTGATAAATAAATTTTTTCATTATTTGATTCTGTGGAAATGCTTGACATGAACACTGTGGCTGGGATTCAAATTCAAGCACACTGCACTGTCAACAATGTGCCTTTTTTAAAGGCAATTTCCCTGACATTGGCTGAGATCGCATTCACAGTAAACCTTTAAGTCAACTTGTCGACAATGTGCCTTCGATTGAATCCCAGCCTTTTTTAGTTCATACAGTTGATTCCTACCCTAAGGTATGAATAGAAAAGCAATGCCTTAACAACTTGTTAGAACGACAAAGACAAAAGATTACAATCATTTAAATTACACCAGATCAAAAATATCCTTAAAGAAATACTTTAATTTGCCATGCAACAAACAAATAGCACATGTAATACAGTATGTACAATCGTAAAACATCCTTCAAGACCTTTACACATCACATTGACCTCTACACATCTTCTGACTAGAGACGTTCTGACAGACGATAAGTACACCTATGTACAGAGCTATTGTGCAATGCTACAAGCCAGGGACAACCAGAGAGAGGACATGGGGAGGACGGGGGCAAACTGGCTGCTTTCCAATTCCCTAACCTCCCTGAAGTGTGCACTTGCTCACTCATCCTTGTGGATTTAAAAGCAATGTATTAGTGCAAGCATGGGTTAGGCGTTTCCATCATATTCTCACATCCTTCCATTCCTTTTGAATCCGTTAGGATGAAGGTTAGCGAATCAACCTTTCACCATAGATGAAGTATGAAATCAGTGCCCTATTGTGGGCTCAATATTACTGGAAATGATTTTGACTCCTTGGTTTCACCTTCCTCCATGTTAGTTCCAATTTGTGTGAGATTACGCTTTCAGTCAGTGTTAAGCTTGGTCAATTCAGTGATGCACTGAAATACTAAAACTGAAATAAATAAAACAATACATAATTCCAATACTGACAATGGAGAAAATAATATTACACATCCTAAAACTCAGGACTAACGGATATCTTAACTCTGACAGACAACTTCGAAAACTCCAAAACACCATGGCAAGCATCAGAGGGAGTATAAGAAGAACCCGTACATTACACCCGTACATAAAACCAGCTAAGGTTTGCATTTATGATCACAACTTACAGAAACATGCCAGGAGTAACCACAATATTGATTACAGTGTTGCTAGGAAACCCAGTCATCAAAACAGTAGCTGTATATTCGTCTGTGGTAAGACCTAAAGATGGTCCAGCAAACCCATTAAATAACTAATATCATTGAGAAATACAATATACCTCACTTAAAAACAATGTCATAATAATCGCCACAATTATGTCTAATAAGCATGATCACTGGATATGCACTGAAGAAATATTGAAACACCTGATGGAATCATGTTCGAGGCATTTGTCAACAGCTAGCTAGCACCCACATCTAATCAACATAACTTCCTGTATCTTGACTCAAATTTTAAGTCTGAGCTAACATACTGGCTAGCAAGTCCTCCGGATAAGATTCCCAGATTTCACCAAGTTCTATTCCAGTTATAGGACTAATCAATCATTTTTCCTAGTTATAAGCTCTGAATAATACTGTCCATTCTAGAATGCCCTTCTAGCCCATCAGAAATATATATATAACACAGTGGGGAGAACAAGTATTTGATACACTGCCGATTTTGCAGGTTTTCCTACTTACAAAGCATGTAGAGGTCTGTAATTTTTATCATAGGTACACTTAAAATGTGAGAGACAAAAATCCAGAAAAATCACATTGTATGATTTTTAAGTTATTAATTTGCATTTTATTGCATGACATAAGTATTTGATACATCAGAAAAGCAGAACT
This sequence comes from Coregonus clupeaformis, assembly GCF_020615455.1. Lineage (NCBI taxonomy): Eukaryota > Metazoa > Chordata > Actinopteri > Salmoniformes > Salmonidae > Coregonus > Coregonus clupeaformis. The sequence continues at coordinate 10,505 of NW_025539326.1, forward strand.
TAATATTTGGTACAGAAACCTTTGTTTGCAATTACAGAGATCATACGTTTCCTGTAGATCTTGACCAGGTTTGCACACACTGCAGCAGGGATTTTGGCCCACTCCTCCATACAGACCTTCTCCAGATCCTTCAGGTTTCGGGGCTGTCGCTAGGCAATACGGATTTTCAGCTCCCTCCAAAGATTTTCTATTGGGTTCAGGTCTGGAGACTGGCTAGGCCACTCCAGGACCTTGAGATGCTTCTTAAGGAGCCACTCCTTAGTTGCCCTGGCTGTGTGTTTCGGGTCGTTGTCATGCTGGAAGACCCAGCCACGACCCATCTTCAATGCTCTTACTGAGGGAAGGAGGTTGTTGGCCAAGATCTCGCGATACATGGCCCCATCCATCCTCCCCTCAATACGGTACAGTCGTCCTGTCCCCTTTGCAGAAAAGCATCCCCAAAGAATGATGTTTCCACCTCCATGCTTCACGGTTGGGATGGTGTTCTTGGGGTTGTACTCATCCTTCTTCTTCCTCCAAACACGGCGAGTGGAGTTTAGACCAAAAGCTCTATTTTTGTCTCATCAGACCATATGACCTTCTCCCCATTCCTCCTCTGGATCATCCAGATGGTCATTGGCAAACTTCAGACGGGCCTGGACATGCGCTGGCTTGAGCAGGGGGACCTTTTGCGTGCGCTGCAGGATTTTAATCCATGACGGCGTAGTGTGTTACTAATGGTTTTCTGAGACTGTGGTCCCAGCTCTCTTCAGGTCATTGACCAGGTCCTGCCGTGTAGTTCTGGGCTGATCCTCACCTTCCTCATGATCATTGATGCCCCACGAGGTGAGATCTTGCATGGAGCCCCAGACCGAGGATGATTGACCGTCATCTTGAACTTCTTCCATTTTCTAATAATTGCGCCAACAGTTGTTGCCTTCTCACCAAGCTGCTTGCCTATTGTCCTGTAACCCATCCCAGCCTTGTGCAGGTCTACAATTTTATCCCTGATGTCCTTACACAGCTCTCTGGTCTTGGCCATTGTGGAGAGATTGGAGTCTGTTTGGTTGAGTGTGTGGACAGGTGTCTTTTTATACAGGTAACAAGTTCAAACAGGTGCAGTTAATACAGGTAATGAGTGGAGAACAGGACGGCTTCTTAAAGAAAAACTAACAGGTCTGTGAGAGCTGGAATTCTTACTGGTTGGTAGGTGATCAAATACTTATGTCATGCAATAAAATGCAAATTAATTACTTAAAAATCATACAATGTGATTTTCTGGATTTTTGTTTTAGATTCCGTCTCTCACAGTTGAAGTGTACCTATGCTTTGTAAGTAGGAAAACCTGCAAAATCGGCAGTTTATCAAATACTTGTTCTCCCCACTGTATACATATACATACATACATACAGTAGCAGTCAAAAGTTTGGACACACCTACTCATTCAAGGACTTTTCTTTATTTTTACTATTTTCTACATTGTAGAACAATAGTGAAGACATCAAAACTATGAAATAACACATGAAATCATGTAAACAAATCAAAATATTTTATATTTGAGATTCTTCAAAGCAGCCACACTTTGACTTGATGACAACTTTGCACACTCTTGGCATTCTCTCAACCAGCTTCATGAGGTAGTCACCTGGAATGCATTTCAATTAACAGGTGTGCCTTGTTATGTTAATTTGTGGAATTTCTTTCCTCCTTAATGCGTTTGAGCCAATCAGTTGTTGTGACAAGGTAGGGGTGCTTAACAGAACATAGCCCTATTTGGTAAAAGACCAAGTCCATATTATGGCAAGAACAGCTCAAATAAGCAAAGAGAAACGACAGTCCATCATTACTTTAAGACACGAAGGTCAGTCAATACGGAACATTTCAAGAACTTTGAAAGTTTCTTCAAGTGCAGTCGCAAAAACCATCAAGCGCTATGATGAAACTGGCTCTCATGAGGACCACCACAGGAAAGGAAGACCCAGAGTTAGCTCTGCTGCAGAGGATAAGTTCATTAGAGTTAACTGCACCTCAGATTGCAGCATAAATAAATGCTTCACAGAGTTCAAGTAACAGACACATCTCAACATCAACTGTTCAGAGGAGACTGTGTGAATCAGGCCTTCATGGTCAAATTGCTGCAAAGAAACCACTACTAAAGGACACCAATAATAAGAAGAGACTTGCTTGGGCCAAAAAACACGAGCAATGGACATTAGACCGGTGGAAATCTGTCCTTTGGTCTGAGGAGTCCAAATTTGAGATTTTTGGTTCCAACCGCCATGTCTTTGTGAGACGCAGAGTAGGTGAACGGATGATCTCCGCATGTGTGGTTCCCACCGTGAAGCATGGAGGAGGAGGTGTGATGGTGTGGGGTGGTGCTTTGCTGGTGACACTGTCGTGATTTATTTAGAATTCAAGGCACACTTAACCAGCATGGCTACCACAGCGATACACCATCCCATCTGGTTTGTGCTTAGTGGGACTATCATTTGTTTTTCAACAGGACAATGACCCAAAACACACCTCCAGGCAGTGTAAGGGTTATTTGACCAAGGAGAGTGAAGGAGTACTGCATCAGATGACCTGGCCTCCACAATCCCCCGACCTCAACCAAATTGAGATGGTTTGGGATGAGTTGGACCGCAGAGTGAAGGAAAAGCAGCCAACAAGTGCTCAGCATATGTGGGAACTCCTTCAAGACTGTTGGAAAAGCATTCCAGGTGAAGCTGGTTGAGAGAATGCCAAGAGTGTGCAAAGCTTTCATCAAGGCAAAGGGTGACTATTTGAAGAATCTCAAATATATTTTGATATGTTTAACACTTTTTTGGTTACTACATGATTCCATATGTGTTATTTCGTAGTTTTGATGTCTTCACTATTATTCTACAATGTAGAAAATAGTAAAAATAAAGAAAAACCCTTGAATGAGTAGGTGTGTCCAAACTTTTGACTGGTACTGTATGTGTATGTGTATGTGTGTATATATATATATATATATATAAATAAATGTGTCTGGTCATAATAATTAGTTTAGTTATATTTCCTTTTCCAGCTAGTCTATGAAACATGGAAAAAGCATATTTGTTTCTCT
>NW_025539327.1:0-13569 GCF_020615455.1 Coregonus clupeaformis
GTCAGGTTTGTAGGCCTCCTTGGATGACTCCAGCTTACTGCTACAAATCCAGCTACAAGCACTGGCCTAAATGTCCAGCAGACACTTAACAAAAGCTGCAGTTAGTTTCAGAATGGGTGGCAAGGAATACACAAAGTTATTCCTAAATATTTCAAACCTAAAACATTCCTATTTGGGACAAATCATTTGCTAAACCTCAACTAAATCTTGTATGAATAGATGTCTTAGAAATGCGTTAGAGGAGACTACATTGCTTGGAGTAACCCTCGGATTTGCATCAGCTGTCATGGTCAAAACATATTGATACAACAGTAGCTAGGATGGGGAGAAGTCTGTCTCTATAATAAGCGCTGCTCTGCCTTCTTAACAGCACTATCAGCAAGGCAGGTTTTCAGTCTACTATTCAGTCCCGGCTAGTGAGTTTATATGACAGAAAGCATGGTTTATATAGCAGAAAGTATGGTTTATATGGCAGAGAGTATGGTTTATATGGCAGAGAGTATGGATTTATATGGCAGAAAGTATGGTTTTATATATGGAGAAGTATGGTTTATATGGCAGAGAGTATGGTTTATATTGGAGATTAGTATGGTTTATATAACAGAGATGTCATGGTTTTGTGGCAGAAGTGTGGTTTTTATATGGCAGAGAGTATGGTTTAATCTCATGAAAGTATGGTTTATACATCGCAGAAAGTACGGTTTATATGGCAGAAAGTATGGTTTTTATATGGGAGAGTATGGTTTATATATGGCAGAAAGTATGGTTTTTATATGGCTGAGAGTATGGTTTATATGGCAGAGAGTATGGTTTATATGGCATAGAGTATGGTTTATATGGCAGAGAGTATGGTTTATATGTGGCAGAGAGTATGGTTTATATGGCTAGAGAGTATGGTTTATATGGCAGAAAGTATGGTTTATATGGCAGAGAGTATGGTTTATGTGGCAGGAGTGTAGGTTTATATGCAGAGGTATGGTTTATATCGGGGAAGTATGGTTTTTTATAGCAGAGAGTATGGTTTTATGGCAGAGAGTATGGTTTATATGGCAGAGAAGTATGGTTTATATGGCAGAGAGTATGGTTTATATGGCAGAGAGTATGGTTTATATGGCAGAGAGTATGGTTTATAAGTGGCAGAGTATGGTTTATATGGCAGAGAGTATGGTTTATATGACAGAGGTATGGTTTATATGGCAGGTGAGAGTGTGGTTTATATGGCAGAGAGTATGGTTTTATGGCAGAGAGTATGGTTTATATGGCAGAGAGTATGGTTTATATGGCAGAGAGTATGGTTTATATGGCAGAGAGTATGGTTTATATGGCAGAGAGTATGGTTTATATGGCAGAGAGTATGGTTTATATGGCGAGAGTATGGTTTATATGGCAGAGAGTATGGTTTATATGGCAGAGAGTATGGTTTATATGGCAGAGAGTATGGTTTATATGGCAGAGAGTATGGTTTATATGGCAGAGAGTATGGTTTATATGGCAGAGAGTATGGTTTATATGGCAGAGAGTATGGTTTATATGGCAGAGAGTATGGTTTATATGGCAGAGAGTATGGTTTATATGGCAGAGAGTATGGTTTATATGGCAGAGAGTATGGTTTATATGGCAGAGAGTATGGTTTATATGGCAGAGAGTATGGTTTAGATATGGCAGAGAGTATGGTTTATATGGCAGAGAGTATGGTTTATATTGCAGAGATTATGGTTTATATGGCAGAGAGTATGGTTTATATGGCAGAAAGTATGGTTTATATGGCAGAGAGTGTGGTTTATATGGCAGAGAGTATGGTTTATATGGCAGAGAGTATGGTTTATATAGCAGAGAGTATGGTTTATATGGCAGAGAGTGTGGTTTATATGGCAGAGAGTATGGTTTATATGGCAGAGTATGGTTTATATGGCAGAGAGTATGGTTTATATGGCAGAGAGTATGGTTTATATGGCAGAGAGTATGGTTTATATGGCAGAGGAGTATGGTTTATATGACAGAGTGTATGGTTTATATGGCAGAGAGTATGGTTTATATGGCAGAGAGTATGGTTTATATGGCAGAGAGTATGGTTTATATGGCAGAGAGTATGGTTTATATGGCAGAGAGTATGGTTTATATGGCAGAGAGTATGGTTTATATGGCAGAGAGTATGGTTTATATGGCAGAGAGTATGGTTTATATGGCAGAGTATGGTTTATATGGCAGAGAGTATGGTTTATATGGCAGAGAGTATGGTTTATGGCAGAGAGTATGGTTTATATGGCAGAGAGTATGGTTTATATGGCAGAGAGTATGGTTTATATGGCAGAGAGTATGGTTTATATGACAAGAGTATGGTTTATATGGCAGAGAGTATGGTTTATATGGCAGAGAGTATGGTTTATATGGCAGAGATTATGGTTTATATGGCAGAGAGTATGGTTTATATGGAGAGAGAGTATGGTTTATATGGCAGAGAGTATGGTTTATATGGCAGAGAGTATGGTTTATATGACAGAGATTATGGTTTATATGACTAGAGATTATGGTTTATATGACAGAGAGTATGGTTTATATGGGAGAGAGTTGGTTTATATGGCGAGAGTATGGTTTATATGGCAGAGAGTATGGTTTATATGGCAGAGAGTATGGTTTATATGGCGAGAGTATGGTTTATATGGCAGAGTATGGTTTAGTATGGCAGAGAGTATGGTTTATATGGCAGAGAGTATGGTTTATATGGCAGAGAGTATGGTTTATATGGCAGAGAGTATGGTTTATATGGCAGAGAGTATGGTTTATAGTGGCAGAGAGTATGGTTTATATGGCAGAGAGTATGGTTTATATGGCAGAGAGTATGGTTTATATGGCAGAGAGTATGGTTTATGTGGCAGAGAGTATGGTTTATATGGCAGAGAGTATGGTTTATAGTGGCTGAGAGTATGGTTTATATGGCAGAGAGTATGGTTTATTGGCAGAGAGTATGGTTTATATGGCAGAGAGTATGGTTTATATAGGCAGAGAGTATGGTTTAATAGTGGCAGAGAGTATGGTTTATATGGCAGAGAGTATGGTTTATATGACAGAGAGTATGGTTTATATGGCAGAGAGTATGGTTATATGGCAGAGAGTATGGTTTATATGGCAGAGAGTATGGTTTATATGGCAGAGAGTATGGTTTATATGGGAGAGAGTATGGTTTATATGGCAGAGAGTATGGTTTATATGGCAGAGAGTATGGTTTATATGGCGAGAGTATGGTTTATATGGCAGAGAGTATGGTTTATATGGCAGAGAGTATGGTTTATATGGCAGAGAGTATGGTTTATATGGCAGAGAGTATGGTTTATATGGCAGAGAGTATGGTTTATATGGCAGAGAGTATGGTTTATATGGCAGAGAGTATGGTTTATATGGCAGAGAGTATGGTTTATATGACAGAGAGTATGGTTTATGACAGACTATGTTTCATGGCTGTCATGTGAGAGGGAACATGCAGACATTTTGGGACCTCAATATAGAACCCAGCAGACTACTGGATGTATCATGTATGTTACAACATACAGTGGGGGAGAACAAGTCATTTGATACACTGCTGACTTTGCAGGTTTTCCTACTTACAAAGCATGTAGAGGTCTGTAATTTTATCATAGGTACACTTCAACTGTGAGAGACGGAATCTAAAACAAAAATCCAGAAAATCACATTGTATGATTTTTTAAGTAATTAATTTGCATTTTATTGCATGACATAAGTATTTTGATCACCTACCAACCAGTAAGAATTCCGGCTCTCACAGACCTGTTAGTTTTTTCTTTAAGCCCTCCTGTTCTCAACTCATTACCTGTATTAACTGCACCTGTTTGAACTCGTTACCTGTATGAAAAGACACCTGTCCACACACTCAATCAAACAGACTCCAAACTCTCCACAATGGCCAAGACCAGAGAGCTGTGTAAGGACATCAGGGATACAATTGTAGACCTGCACAAAGGCTGGGATGGGCTACAGGACAATAGGCAAGCAGCTTGGTGAGAAGGCAACAACTGTTGGGGCAATTATTAGAAAATGGAAGAAGTTCAAGATTACGGTCAATCACCCCCTCGGTCTGGGGCTCCATTCAAGATCTCACGTGTGGGGCATCAATGATAATGAGGAAGGTGAGGATCATCCCAGAACTACACAGCAGGACCTGGTCAATGACCTGAAGAGAGCTGGGACCACAATCTCAAAGAAAACCGATTAGTAACATACTAGCGTCATGGATTAAAATCCTGCAGCGCACGCAGTCCCCCTGCTCAAGCCACGCATGTCCAGCCCGTCTGAAGTTTGCCAATGACCATCTGGATGATTCAGAGGAGGAATACGGAGAAGGTCATGTGGTCTGATGACACAAAAATAGAGCTTTTGGTCTAAACTTCACTCGCCGTGTTTGGAGGAAGAAGAAGAATGAGTATGTTATGGAAAAGGTAGCCTTCTATCTCTGCTCCTCCCTGGTCCCTCTCCTGATCAGAGCTGAGGTAGTGTGTGTAATCTCCTGCCTGGTCCCTCTCCTGATCAGAGCTGAGGTAGTGTGTGTAATACCCTACATACATGCGGCTGATGGACGTCTGCCTCTTTAGGTCTGAACGCTGTACAACAGGCTTCAGTACTACGGAACCTAAATCACATGTGTGCATTAAACTGACCACAGGAAGATAAACACACCAGGCTGCTAATGAACGTGATCAATAGACTCCACACGAAAAAAGAGCAAAGGTCAATTCTGGTGTGAAACGGTGAAAGACAGTATCCTGGACAATAATACATAGACAATCTGTGATAGATGAGCCAGATGAACACTGAGTGCTATACCACATTACACAAGCCAACGCTACTAAATCTCACACTTCCCCTACAGTTGCCATTTTCCCTGCAGAAGCAGCAATGTCAACACACGTCACCGGTTGTAAATCACCTAAACGCACTGATATGCAAAAATACATCCCCGTTCCAAATGAACCCTTGAGCGTTTTTTTATTTTTTTTATTTTTTATGCTAAGTGAGACCCCATCTGGAGTGGAGACAACTTTAGGGTGCAGTAGAACACACACACACACACACACACACACACACACACACACACACACACAAACACCTCCCCCCATCTGAAGACAGCAGCTGTCTGGAATATTCTAGAAAAGAAGTTGTCTGTGTCTAGGTCAGCTTGCCCTCCTCTTTTCTGTTGCAGTTCCTGTTTAGACGAGGAGTCTGTGTTTGCATCCCAAATGGCACCCTATTCCCTATATAATGCACTACTTTAGACCAGAGCCCTGGCATTCATCACAAGTAGTGCACTATTTTGGGAATAGGGTACCATTTGGGACACACATTGATGTTTTACTGGCAGAGCACAGGGACGTAATTCAGGCAGGAGGTACAGCAGACCCGGTAGTCCTCTCCTTCAGACACTGTAGGACAATGCCAGAAGTCATTATAAACCACAAGAATAATTCCACTGGGGTTAAAGTAAGCTATAAAACACGCGTGCACACACTTGTTGGAGTGAAGAGAAACGGAGGGGGAGAGAGAGAGAGAGAGAGAGAGAGAGAGAGAGAGAGAGAGAGAGAGAGAGAGAGAGAGAGAGAGAGAGAGAGAGAAGCTATTACTAAGCTGTACCCACCCAACATGGCTATTACTAAGCTGTACCCACCCAACAAGGCTATTACTAAGCTGTTACCCACCAACATGGCTATTACACTCGGCACCAACGATGTTAGGATGAAACAGTCAGAGGTCACCAAGTGCAACATAGCTTCAGCGTGTAAATCAGCTAGAAAGATGTGTGGCATCGAGTAATTGTCTCTGGCCCCCCTCCCAGTTAGGAAGTGATCGAGCTCTAAGCAGCAGAGTCTCAGCACTCATACTCGCTGGTTGAAAACTGTTTTCTGCCCCTCCCAAAAGATAACATTTGTGGATAATTGGCCTCTTTCACGGGACTCACCCACAAACAGGATCAAGCCCTGACCTGCTGAGGAGTGACCGGACTCCATCCTAACTGGAGGGGTGCTCTCCTCTTATCTACCAACTAGATAGGGCTCTAAACTCCTCTAGCCCCACAGTGAAATAGGGTGCAGGCCAGGCAGCAGGCTGTTGGCCAACCTGCCAGCTTAGTGGAGTCTGCCAATAGCATAGTCAGTGTAGTCAGCTCAGCCATACCATTGAGACTGTGTCTGTGCCTCGACCTAGGTTGGGCAAAACTAAACATGGTGGTGTTCACCTAGCAATCTTGAATAGGTAAAGACCTCCTCCATTCCTGCCATTATTGAAAGAGATCGTGATACCTCACATCTCAAAATAGGGTTACTTAATGTTAGATCCCTCACTTCAAAGGCAGTCTATAGTCAATGAACTAATCACTGATCATAATCTTGATGTGATTGGCCCTGACTGAAACATGGCTTAAGCCTGATGAATTTGCTGTGTTAAATGAGGCCTCACCTCCTGGTTACACTAGTGACCATATTCCCATGCATCCGCAGAAGGCGGAGGTGTTGCTAACATTTACGATACAAATTTCAATTTACAAAAAAAAAATGGCGTTTTTCATCTTTCGAGCTTCTAGTCATGAAATCTATGCAGCCTACTCAATCACTTTTCTATAGCTACTGTTTCGGCCTCCTGGGCCATATACAGCGTTCCTCTCTGGGTTTCCTGAATTCCTATCAGACCTTGTAGTCACTAGCAGATCATATTCTAATTTTTGGTGATTTTAATATTCACATGGAGAAGTCCACAGACCCACTCCAAAGTCTTTCGAGCCATTATCGACTCAGTGGGTTTTGTCCAACATGTCTCTGGACCTACTCACTGCCACAGTCATACTCTGGACCTAGTTTTCTCCCATGGAATAAATGTTGTAGATCTTAATGTTTTCCACAAAATCCTGGACTATCGGACCACCATTTTGTTACGTTTGCAATCGCAACAAATAATCTGCTCAGACCCCCAACCAAGGAGCATCAAAAAGTCGTGCTATAAATTCTCAGACAACACAAAAATGTCATTGATGCCTTCCAGACTCCTTCTGCCACCCAAGGACGTCAGAGGACAAAAATCAGTTAACCACTTAACTGAGGAACTCAATTTAACCTTGGAATACCCTAGATGCAGTTGCACCCCTAAAAACGAAAAAACATTTGTCATAAGAAACTAGCTCCCTGGTATCACAAAAATACCCGAGCTTTGAAGCAAGCTTCCAGGAAATTGGAACGGAAATGGCGCCACACCAAACTGGAAGTCTTCCGACTAGCTTGGAAAGACAGTCGGTGCAGTACCGAAGAGCCCTCACTGCTGCTTTCGATCATCCTACTTTTCCAAATTAATCGAGAAAAATAAGAACAATCCAAAATTTCTTTTTGATACTGTTGCAAAGCTAACTAAAAAGCAGCATTCCCCCGAAAGAGAGGATGGTTTTCACTTCAGCAGTGATAAATTCATGAACTTCTTTGAGGAAAGATCGATGACCATTAGAAGCAAATTACGGACTCTCTTTGAATCTGCGTATTCCTCCAGGGCTTAGCTGTCCTAGATCTGCCAGATCTGCGAGGCCTGGGATCGGAGACACTTAAGTGTTTTATTACTATATCTCTTGACACAATGATGAAAATAATCATGGCCTCTAAACCTTCAAGCTGCATACTGGATCCTATTCCTACTAAACTGCTGAAGGAGCTGCTTCCTGTGCTTGGCCCTCCTATGTTGAACATAATAAACAGCTCTCTATCCAGGATGTGTACCAAACTCACTAAAAGTGGCAGTGATAAAGCCTCTCTTGAAAAAGCCAAACCTTGACCCGGAGAAAATATAAAAAACTATCGGCCTATATCGAATCTTCCATTCCTCTCAAAAATTTTAGAAAAAGCTTTGCGCAGCAACTCACTGCCTTTCTGAAGACAAACAATGTATACGAAATGCTTCAGTCTGGTTTTAGACCCCATCATAGCACTGAGACTGCACTTGTGAAGGTGGTAAATGACCTTTTAATGGCGTCAGACCGAGGCTCTGCATCTGTCCTCGTGCTACTGACCTAGTGCCTTTGACACCATCGATCACACATTCTTTTGGAGAGACTGGAAACCCAAATTGGTCTACACGGACAAGTTCTGGCCTGGTTTAGATCCTACCTGTGGAAAGATATCAGTTTGTCTCTCGTGAATGGTCTGTCCTCCGACAAATCAACTGTACATTTCGGTGTTCCTCAAGGTTCCGTTTTAGGACCACTATTGTTTTCACTATATATTTTACCTCTTGGGGATGTTATTCAAAAACATAATGTTAACTTTCACTGCTATGCGGATGACACACAGCTGTACATTTCAATGAAGCATGGTGAAGCCCCAAAATTGCCCTCGAGAAGCCTGTGTTTCAGACATAAGGAAGTGGATGGCTGAAAACTTTTTAACCTTTAAACTCGGACAAAACAGAGATGCTTGTTCTAGGTCCCAGAAACAGAAGAGATCTTCTGTTAAATCTGACAATTCATCTGATGGTTGTAAAGTCGTCTCAAATAAAACTGTGAAGGACCTAGGCGTTACTCTTGACCTGATCTCTCTTTTGACGAACATATCAAGACTGTTTCAAGGACAGCTTTTTTCCATCTAACGTAACATTGCAAAATCAGAAATTTTCTGTCCAAAAATGATGCAGAAAAAATTAATCCATGCATTTGTTACTTCTAGATTAGACTACTGCAATGCTCTATTTTCCGGCTACCCGGATAAAGCACTAAATAAACTTAAGTTAGTGCTAAAATACGGCTGCTGAATCCTGACTAGAACCAAGAAATTTGATCATATTACTCCAGTGCTAGCTTCCCCTACACTGGCTTCCTGTTAAGGCAAGGGCTGATTTCAAGGTTTACTGTTAACCTATAAAGCGTTACATGGGCTTGCTCCTACCTATCTTTCCGAGTTGGTCCTGCCGTACATACCAATACGTACGCTACGGTCACAAGGTCGCAGGCCTCCTAATTGTCCCTAGAATTTCTAAGCAAACAGCGGGAGGCAGGGCTTTCTCCATAGATCTCCATTTTATGGAACAGTCTGCCTACCCCATGTGAGAGAGAGAGAGCATGAACTCGGTCTCAACACTTTAAGTCTTTACTGAAGACTTATCTCTTCAGTAGGTCATATGATTGAGTGTAGTCTGGCCCAGGAGTGTGAATGGTGAACGGAAAGGCTGGAGCAACGAACAGCCCTTGCTGTCTCTGCCGGGCCGGTTTCCCCTCTCCACTGGGGTTCTCTGCCTCTAACCCTGTTGCAGGGGCTGAGTCACTGGCTTGCTGGTGCTCTTTCATGCCGTCCCTGGGAGGGGTGCGCCACTTGAGTGGGTTGAGTTACTGGCGTGATCTTCCTGTCTGGGTTGGCGCCCCCTTGGTTTGTGCTGTGGTGGAGACCTCTGTGGGCTATACTTGGCCTTGTCTCAGGATTGTAAGTTGGTGGTTGGGGAGATCCCTCTAGTGGTGCGGGGGCTGTGCTTTGGCGGAGTGGGTGGGGTTATATCCTTCCTGTTTGGCCCTCTCCAGTGGTTTCTTCGGATGGGGCCACAGTGTCTGGACCGCTCCTGTCTCAGCCTCCAGTATTTATGCTGCAGTAGTTTATGTGTCGGGGGCTGGGGTTAGTTGGTTATACCGGAGTACTTCTCCTGTCTTATCCAGTGTCCTGTGTGAATTTAAGTATGCTCTCTCCTAATTTCTCGTTCTCTCTTTCCTCCTCTCGGAGACTGAGCCCTAGGACCATACGTCAGGACTACCGGGCATGATGACACCTTGCTGTCCCCAGTCCGCCTGGCCTTGCTGCTATTCCAGTTTCAACTGTTCTGCCTGCGGCTACGAAACCCCTACCTGTCCCAGACCTGCTGTTTTCAACTCTAAATGATCGGCTATGAAAAGCCAACTGAGACCTGAGCCCTAGGACCATACGTCGGGACTACCGGCCGTGGTCTCCTTGCTGTCCCCAGTCCGCCTGGCCTTGCTGCTATTCCAGTTTAAACTGTTCTGCCTGCGGTTGTGGAACCCCCTACCTGTCCCAGACCTGCTGTTTTAAACTCTAATGATCGGCTATGAAAGCCAACTGAGATTTATTCTGATTATTATTTGACCATGCTTGTCACTTATGAACATTTTTGAACATCTTGGCATGGTTCTGTTATAATCTCCACCCGGCACAGCCAGAAGAGGACTGGCCACCCCTCATAGCCTGGTTCCTCTCTAGGTTTCTTCCTAGGTTTTGCCTTTCTAGGGAGTTTTTCCTAGCCACCGTGCTTCTACACCTGCATTACTAGCTGTTTGGGGTTTTAGGCTGGGTTTCTGTACAGCACTTCGAGATATTAGCTGATGTAAGAAGGGCTATATAAAATAAAATGATTGAAAAATTGATTGATTACTAAGCTGTACCCACCCAACAAGGCTATTACTAAGCTGTACCCACCCAACATGGCTATTTCTAAGCTGTACCCACCCAACAAGGCTATTACTAAGCTGTACCCACCCAACATGGCTATTACTAAGCTGTACCCACCCAACAAGGCTATTACTAAGCTGTACCCACCCAATAAGGCTTTACTAACAAAACCCACCCAACAAGGCTATTACTAAGCTGTACCCACCCAACATGGCTATTACTAAGCTGTACCCACCCAATAAGGCTATTACTAAGCTGCACCTATCAACAACAAGTATCAACGAGTATTGCTGACTGTGTTTCCATAGAATATTATCAGGGTAGTCATATGAGGAGGTTAATATGTTATGACTGGACTATCCCCTTGCAGCCCCTACTAGATCTAGCCTTGGCTAGATCGCTGCTGTTTAGGCTAGGTGGACTGGGGCAGCTTCCTAAAGTGAGTGGTGGTGTGAGTGAGTGAGAGAGAGAGAGAGAGAGAGAGAGAGACAGAGAGACAGAGAGAAAGAGAGACAAAGGCTGCTGTTTTACGCTGTACCCACCCAACAAGGCTATTACTAAGCTGTACCCACCCAACAAGGCCTATTACTAAGCTTTACCCACTTTTCCACAAGGCCTATTACTAAGCTGTACCCACCCAACAAGGCTATGACTCAGCTGTACCCACCCAACAAGGCTATTACTAAGCTGTACCACCAACAAGGCTATTACTAAGCTATACCCACCCAACATAGCTATTACTAAGCTGTACCCACCCAACAAGGCTATTTCTAAGCTGTTCCCACCCAATAAGGCTATTACCTAGCTGACCCTATCAACCCAACAGGTATCCGCAGAGATTATTGGTGACTGTGTTTCCATAGAATATTATCTAGGTAGTCATATGAGGGAGGTTATATGTTATGACTGGACTATCCCTCTTAAGCCCTAGTAGATCTGGCCTGGGAGATGCTTGCTGTTGGGGCAGGTGGACGAGGCAGCTTCCTAAAAGAATGAGTGAGTGAGTGAGTGAGTGAGTGTGAGAGAGAGAGAGAGAGAGAGAGTTATATCTGAACTGCTGCCATGTCATGAACGTCTCCCCATAAATCTCTTTCCAGAGAGAGCAGCTAAGCTTTACATTTTCCTCTCCTCATCCCCCTGCCCATTCCTCTCCTTTCTGTTTATTTTCAGTCCTACCAAACGCATACTAAGAAAAGCCTGTGAAGTAATTTTTTTCGTAAAGTTACACACTCTGAAGCTGCAGATTGACGGTTAGCCACACTTAAATGCTGCCGCGGTGATTAGCGGTTGGGTGCAGCCGGCCAGCAGAGGAATAGCTGGATGAGTACGGCTGCCCTCAATTTGTCAGAGTGCCTCGGTATGACAAGTGACGGGGGAGCAGGCGGCAACTGGCGTGGAGCACATTTCACCCGCAAACTGTAATTAATTAATCATTTTACTTCCGTAATTATAAATTAGCTGACTGACTATTCAGCTAGGTTGTAAAGATCTGAGGTAGGTTTCGGAGGCTGGTGTTCGTTTGGAAACGTGGGCTTTAGTCATCCCCCCAGTTGACATTTTTGAACCCCACATTAAAGCTTGGCAGCCGGGGGCCCGGTCTACCCGGGTCTGGGCAGGTGGCCTGTGAGGGGGTGATTACTGAGAACAGTCACTATTCCCATTCAATCAATGCCTGTACAATTCTTTCCAGGCAGGTGTGAGGTGGTATAGTATATTGGAATCAAGTCAATGTTCTATGATGGCTGGACCCAGCAGCCATTTTGTTTGTCACCCATAGATTAAGTTCAGGAGTCAACCTGTGCGGTGCAGTGTGGCCTCTCTGAGTGGGTAGGACATAGAGTTAGAATGGCTAGAACAGACATTCCCCCATTCAAATCAATTTGTTAAATGATGGCTGAAAAGGCGACCCATATTGGGTGTATTCATAGAAGTACACTTTTTGTCTATAATAATCTGCCATTTAGCAAAGACGCTTTTATCCAAGCGACTCACAGTCATGGCGTATGGGTGGTCTTCGGGGATCGGAGCCCACTACCCGGGCGTTACAAGCGCCATGCTCTACCAATTGAGCTACAAGAGGACCACCCCTCATTCTCTGTGCAGGCCATACTACCTCCAAGACCAGCTTCACCAGATAGCATGCAGCATCTGCTCTCTCTAACGCGCTGTGCACTAAAGATGTCTGCTTGTCATAAATTGTGTCTGTACAGTACAGATACTCGTTTCTACCAGGATTTCTAGCCTGGGTACCAGTCTGTTTGTGCCATCATGTCACTACTTGTAATGACAGACAAGAGTTGGAATGATAGCACAAACAGATCTGAGATCAGGCTACCAGGTTCCCAAACAGTGAACCAAATTTTGGGCCGGTTGATAATCTGATCATCAAATCAAATCAAATGTTATTTGATTTGGTTCAATGTTTAGACCTGTAGCTGGTCCCAGATCTGTTTGTGCTATCCATTCCAACTCCCTGTCTGTCATTACAAGTAGTTTTTAAGTTGGTAGGATATTCTTGATGGAGCTCATCCATTTTATTATCCAATGATTGTTCGTTGGCTAATAGGACTGATGTTAGAGTCAGATGACCCACTCGCCAGTCGGATCCTTACAAAGGCACCTGACCCTACGTCCCCGATACCTCTTCTTCATGAGAATGACGGGAGATTTAGGGCCTTGTCCGGGTGTCTGAAGTAAATCCTTAGGTAATAGGCTAAATTTTTAAAGAAAAAATCTTCGTTCAGTGAGGTGAGTAACGCTGTCCTGATATCCAGAAGCAATTTTCGGTCATAAAAGACGGTGGCAGAAACATTATGTACAAAATAAGTTACAAATAATGCGAAAAACACACACAATAGCACAATTGGTTAGGAGCCGTAAGGCAGCAGCCATCTCCTCTAGCGCCATTTCCGTGGATAATAGTTAATGCGGCTCTTATAGACAAAGTGTTCCGTGTTATGGAGACTAATTCATTAAACACTGCATAATATCGTCAATGATGCATACAAAGCCTCGTTGCCTATAACCATAATCAGATTGAATCCCGGCACATGGTTTCTTTAAAGTTGTAATCTCCGTTTTCACACACTGCGAGCCTCTTACATTTCTGTTTGTAGACTGGTAGGGTTTGGGCAAACTGTTTCCC
>NW_025539328.1:0-7500 GCF_020615455.1 Coregonus clupeaformis
ATCTCTCTCTGTCTGGGTGCTTTCAGACCAACCTGCACTCTAAACACTGGAGCAGCTCTCCAGCTCCTGGCCTCTAAACACTGGAGCAGCTCTCCAGCTCCCTGGTCTCTCTAAACACTGGAGCAGCTCTCCTGCTCCCTGGCCTCTCTAAACACTGGAGCAGCCTCCTGGCCTCTCTAAACACTGGAGCAGCTCTCCTGGCCTCTCTAAACACTGGAGCAGCTCTCCTGCTCCCTGGCCTCTCTAAACACTGGAGCAGCTCTCCAGCTCCCCTGGCCTCTCTAAACACTGGAGCAGCTCTCCAGCTCCCTGGCCTCTCTAAACACTGGAGCAGCTCTCCAGCTCCTGGCCTCTCTGAACACTGGAGCAGCTCTCTCCAGCTCCCTGGCCTCTCTCTAAACACTGGAGCAGCTCTCCAGCTCCTGGCCTCTCTAAACACTGGAGCAGCTCCTGCTCCCTGGCCTCTCTAAACACTGGAGCAGCTCTCCTGCTCCCTGGCCTCTCTAAACACTGGAGCAGCTCTCCTGCTCCCTGGCCTCTAAACACTGGGAGCAGCTCTCCTGCTCCCTGGCCTCTCTAAACACTGGAGCAGCTCTCCAGCTCCCTGGCCCTCTAAACACTGGAGCAGCTCTCCAGCTCCTGGCCTCTCTAAACACTGGAACAGCTCTCCTGCTCCCTGGCCTCTCTAAACACTGGAGCAGCTCTCCTGGCCTCTCTAAACACTGGAGCAGCTCTCCAGCTCCCTGGCCCTCTCTAAACACTGGAGCAGCTCTCCTGCTCCCTGGGCTCTCTAAACACTGGAGCAGCTCTCTGGCCTCTCTAAACACTGGAGCAGCTCTCCAGCTCCCTGGCCTCTCCTAAACACTGGAGCAGCTCTCCTGCTCTCTGGCCTCTCTAAACACTGGAGCAGCTCTCCTTCTCCCTGGCCTCTCTAAACACTGGAGCAGCTCTCAGCTCCCTGGCCTCTCTAAACACTGGAGCAGCTCTCCAGCTCCTGGCCTCTCTAAACACTGGAGCAGCTCTCCTGGCCTCTCCCCTAAACACTGGAGCAGCTCTCCAGCTCCTGGCCTCTCTAAACACTGGAGCAGCTCTCCAGCTCCCTGGCCTCTCTAAACACTGGAGCAGCTCTCCTGCTCCCTGGCCTCTCTAAACACTCGGAGCAGCTCTCCCTGCTCCTGGCCTCTCTAAACACTGGAGCAGCCTCCCAGCTCCCCTGGCCTCTCTAAACATTGGAGCAGCTCTGCAGCTCCCTGGCCTCTCTAAACACTGGAGCAGCTCTCCCAGCTCCCTGGCCTCTCTAAACACTGGAGCAGCTCTCCTGCTCCCTGGCCTCTCTAAACACTGATGCAGCTCTCCCTGGCCTCTCTAAACACTGGAGCAGCTCTCCTGCTCCCTGGCCTCCCTAAACACTGGAGCAGCTCTCCTGCTCCCTGGCCTCTCTAAACACTGGAGCAGCTCTCCTGGCCTCTCTAAACACTGGAGCAGCTCTCCTGCTCCCTGGCCTCTCTAAACACTGGAGCAGCTCTCCTGCTCCCTGGCCTCTGTGTTTCCTGCTCTGCTTTGGGAATGGCCGGGTTGGCGGGAGAGCGGAATGTGTTCCAGGCGTTGGGAATTAGAATGGCCGGAACATTTTTTAGTACAGTCTCAAATGGCACCCTATTCTATAGTGCACTACTTTTGACTAGGGCCCATAGGGTAGTGCACTAAATACATAATAAAATAGGGTGCCATTTGGGATGGGGTTGTTTTTATTGGGAGACTCCATGGAGGGATCATCAATCTCTTTTCCTGTTCAGCACATAGACCTGTGTGTAGGCTGAATGTATCAGGGGGAGAGGTAGAGGGGTGTGTGAGTGTGTGTGTGTGTGTGTGTGTGTGTGTGTGTGTGTGTGTGTGTGTGTGTGTGTGTGTGTGTGTATATATTAATGTGTGTGTGTGAGGGGGGAGAGGGACAGGTTGTGTGTGTGTGTGTGTGTGTGTGTGTGTGTGTGTGTGTGTGTGTGTGTGTGTGTATATATTAATGTGTTTGTGTGAGGTGGGAGAGGGACAGGTTGTGTGTAGGTTATGTATGAGCAGGCTGACCACTAGAAGTAGACTTCGACCAAAATAATACAATATATTGCGCGGCAATGGCGCTAAGTCATGATGCTCGGAGGCGAGCGTGCTGCAAGCGGGAGAATACTTGATGAAACTTGATGGAAACAGCGAGTTGTTTTTAATTATTTTGCTTTAAGCCTTCCCAAACAATAGCCCTGACCTTAACCACTCTGAATTAATACCTAAACTTAACCTGTTGAGTTGTTTCTGTTTTAACTCTGTAACCACGTGGAATTAATGAGTAAAAAATAGACGTCATCCATAAAACGGCGTATTTGTGAAACTATGAGATCTTGTTGTGAATGAGAGGTGAGAGGGGGGGAGTGTGTTTCTGTGTGTAGGCCTGCGTCGTCCAGGGTAGGGGGAGGGAATGGCCGGCAGGGATGTAGCTCAGTTGATAGAGCATGGCGTTTGCAATGCCAGGGTTGTGGGTTTGATTCCCACGGGGGGCCAGTATAAAAAAATATGTATTCACTAACTGTAAGTCGCTCTGGATAAGAGCGTCTGCTAAATGACTAAAATGTAAATGTCAATGTAGGCTGTCTGAGGTGAGGGGGAGGGGGATGGGAGGGGGGGGGAGTGTGTTTCTGTGTTTAGGCTGTCTGAGGGGAGGGGAGGGGGAGGGAGTGTGTTTCTGTGTTTAGGCTGTCTGAGGGGAGGGGGATGGGGTAGAGTGTGTATAGAGACATTATTTTTGGCATGCCATACGACCTATGGACTTAGTTTGGGCTGTTGATCCACTGTGCTGTAAGTTAATCATCAGTGATCCACTGTGCTGTAAGTTAATCATCAGTGATCCACTGTGCTGTAAGTTAATCATCAGGGATCCACTGTGCTGTAAGTTAATCATCAGTGATCCACTGTGCTGTAAGTTAATCATCAGTGATCCACTGTGCTGTAAGTTAATCATCAGTGATCCACTGTGCTGTAAGTTAATCATCAGTGATCCACTGTGCTGTAAGTTAATCATCAGTGATCCACTGTGCTGTAAGTTAATCATCAGTGATCCACTGTGCTGTAAGTTAATCATCAGTGATCCACTGTGCTGTAAGTTAATCATCAGTGATCCACTGTGCTGTAAGTTAATCATCAGTGATCCACTGTGCTGTAAGTATTCATCAGTGATCCACTGTGCTGTAAGGTAATCATCAGTGATCCACTGTGCTGTAAGTTAATCATCAGTGATCCACTGTGCTGTAAGGTATCCATCAGTTATCCACTGTGCTGTAAGGTAATCATCAGTGATCCTGGCTCAGCCCACAGATCAAAACCAAAGTAGATCTGGAGTCTTCCATCTCAATCTCTCTACCTGTCCCTCTCTCCCTCGCCATCTCTCTCTGTCTGGGTGCTTTCAGACCAACCTGCACTCTAAACACTGGAGCAGCTCTCCAGCTCCCTGGCCTCTCTAAACACTGGAGCAGCTCTCAGCTCCTGGTCTCTAAACACTGGAGCAGCTCTCCTGCTCCCTGGCCTCTCTAAACACTGGAGCAGCTCTCCTGGCCTCTCTGAAACACTGGAGCAGCTCTCCTGGCCTCTCTAAACACTGGAGCAGCTCTCCTGCTCCCTGGCCTCTCAAAACACTGGAGCAGCTCTCCAGCTCCCTGGCCTCTCTAAACACTGGAGCAGCTCTCCAGCTCCCTGGCCTCTCTAAACACTGGAGCAGCTCTCCAGCCCTGGCCCTCTCTGAACACTGGAGCAGCTCTCCAGCTCCCCTGGCCTCTCTAAACACTGGAGCAGCTCTCCAGCTCCCTGGCCTCTCTAAACACTGGAGAAGCTCTCCTGCTCCCCGGCCTCTCAAACACTGGAGCAGCTCTCCTGCTCCCTGGCCTCTCTAAACACTGGAGCAGCTCTCCTGCTCCCTGGCCTCTCTAAACACTGGAGCAGCTCTCCTGCTCCCTGGCCTCTAAACACTGGAGCAGCTCTCCCTGCTCCCTGGCCTCTCTAAACACTGGAGCAGCTCTCCAGCTCCCTGGCCTCTCTAAACACTGGAACAGCTCTCCTGCTCCCTGGCCTCTCTAAACACTGGAGCAGCTCTCCCCCGGCCTCTAAACACTGGAGCAGCTCTCCAGCTCCTGGCCTCTCTAAACACTGGAGTAGCTCTCCTGCTCCTGGCCTCTCTAAACACTGGAGCAGCTCTCCTGGCTCTCTAAACACTGGAGCAGCTCTCCAGCTCTCTGGCCTCTCTAAACACTGGAGCAGCTCTCCTGCTCCCTGGCCTCTCTAAACACTGGAGCAGCTCTCCAGCTCCCTGGGCCTCTCTAAACACTGGAGCAGCTCTCCTGCTCCCTGGCCTCTCTAAACACTGGAGCAGCTCTCAGCCCTGGCCCTCTCTAAACACTGGAGCAGCTCTCCCTGGCCTCTCTAAACACTGGAGCAGCTCTCCAGCTCCCTGGCCTCTCTAAACACTGGAGCAGCTCTCCAGCTCCCTGGCCTCTCTAAACACTGGAGCAGCTCTCCAGCCCCTGGCCTCTAAACACTGGAGCAGCTCTCCTGCTCCCTGGCCTCTCTAAACACTGGAGCAGCTCTCTGCTCCCTGGCCTCTCTAAACACTGGAGCAGCTCTCCAGCTCTCTTGGCCTCTTCTAAACACTGGAGCAGCTTCCTGCTCCTGGCCTCTCTAAACACTGGAGCAGCTCTCCAGCTCCCTGGCCTCTCTAAACACTGGAGCAGCTCTCCTGCTCCCTGGCCTCTCCTAAACACTGGAGCAGCCCCAGCTCCCTGGCCCTCTAAACACTGGAGCAGCTCTCCAGCTCCCTGGCCTCTCTAAACATTGGAGCAGCTCTGCAGCTCCCTGGCTCCTCTCTAAACACTGGCGAGCAGCTCTCCAGCTCCTGGCCTCTCTAAACACTGGAGCAGCTCTCCTGCTCCCTGGCCTCTCTAAACACTGGAGCAGCTCTCCTGCTCCCTGGCCTCTGTGTTTCCTGCTCTGCTTTGGGAATGGCCGGGTTGGCGAGAGCGGAATGTGTTCCAGGCGTTGGGAATTAGAATGGCCGGGAGACATTTTGTACGTCTCAAATGGCACCCTATTCTATAGTGCACTACTTTTGATTAGGGCCCCATAGGGTAGTGCACTAAATACAGAATAAAATAGGTGCCATTTGGGACCTGAGGGGTTGTTTTTATTGGGAGACTCCATGGAGGGATCATCAATCTCTTTTCCTGTTCAGCACATAGACCTGTGTGTAGGCTGAATGTATCAGGGGGAGAGGTAGAGGGGTTGTGTGTGTGTGTGTGTGTGTGTGTGTTGGAGTGTGTGAGTTGTGTGTGTGTGTGTGTGTGTGTGTGTGTGTGTGTGTGTGTGTGTGTGTGTGTGTGTGTGTGTGTGTGTATATATTAATGTGTGTGTGAGGGGGAGAGGGACAGGTTGTGTGTGTGTGTGTGTGTGTGTGTGTGTGTGTGTGTGTGTGTGTGTGTGTATATATTAATGTGTTTGTGTGAGGTGGGAGAGGGACAGGTTGTGTGTAGGTTTGTATGAGCAGGCTGACCACTAGAAGTAGACTTCGACCAAAATAATACAATATATTGCGCGGCAATGGCGCTAAGTCATGATGCTCGGAGGCGAAGCGTGCTGTAAGCCGGGGGAATACTTGATGAAACTTGATGGAAACAGCGAGTTGTTTTTAATTATTTTGCTTTAAGCCTTCCCCAAACAATAGCCCTGACCTTAACCACTCTGAATTAATACCTAAACTTAACCTGTTGAGTTGTTTCTGTTTTAACTCTGTAACCACGTGGAATTAATGAGTAAAAAATAGACGTTCATCCATAAAACGGCGTATTTCGAAGTGAAACTATGAGATCTTGTTGTGAATGAGAGGTGAGAGGGGGGGGGGGAGTGTGTTTCTGTGTGTAGGCTGCGTCGTCCAGGGTAGGGGAGGGAATGGCCGGCAGGGATGTAGCTCAGTTGATAGAGCATGGGTTTGGCAATGCCAGGGTTGTGGGTTTGATTCCCACGGGGGGCCAGTATAAAAAAATATGTATTCACTAACTGT
This sequence comes from Coregonus clupeaformis, assembly GCF_020615455.1. Classification (NCBI taxonomy): domain Eukaryota; kingdom Metazoa; phylum Chordata; class Actinopteri; order Salmoniformes; family Salmonidae; genus Coregonus; species Coregonus clupeaformis. The sequence continues at coordinate 6,089 of NW_025539328.1, forward strand.
AAGTCGCTTCGTGGATAAGAGCGTCTGCTAAATGACTAAAATGTAAATGTCAATGTAGGCTGTCTGAGGTGAGGGGGAGGGGGATGGGAGGGGGGAGTGTGTTTCTGTGTTTAGGCTGTCGAGGGGAGGGGAGGGGAGGGAGTGTTTCTGTGTTTAGGCTGTCTGAGGAGGGGGGATGGGGTAGAGTGTGTATAGAGACATTATTTTTGGCATGCCATACGACCTATGGACTTAGTTTGGGCTGTTGATCCACTGTGCTGTAAGTTAATCATCAGTGATCCACTGTGCTGTAAGTTAATCATCAGTGATCCACTGTGCTGTGAAGTTAATCATCAGGGATCCACTGTGCTGTAAGTTAATCATCAGTGATCCACTGTGCTGTAAGTTAATCATCAGTGATCCACTGTGCTGTAAGTTAATCATCAGTGATCCACTGTGCTGTAAGTTAATCATCAGTGATCCACTGTGCTGTAGTTAATCATCAGTGATCCACTGTGCTGCAAGTTAATCATCAGTGATCCACTGTGCTGTAAGTTTATTCATCAGTGATCCACTGGTGTAAGTTAATCATCAGTGATCCACTGTGCTGTAAGTTAATCATCAGTGATCCACTGTGCTGTAAGGTATTCATCAGTGATCCACTGTGCTGTAAGGCAATCATCAGTGATCCACTGTGCTGTAAGTTAATCATCAGTGATCCACTGTGCTGTAAGGTATCCATCAGTTATCCACTGCTGCTGTAAGGTAATCATCAGTGATCCTGGCTCAGCCCACAGATCAAAACCAAAGTAGATCTGGAGTCTTCCATCTCAATCTCTCTACCTGTCCCTCTCTCCCTCGCCATCTCTCTCTCTCTCTCCCAGTCTTCCTGTCCTTCTCTCCTCGCCATCTCTCTCTCCTGTCTCCCTGTCCTCTCTCCCTCGCCATCTCTCTCCCTCTACCAGTCTCCCTGTCCCTCTCCCTCGCCATCTCTCTCCCTCTCCCAGTCTCCTGTCCTCTCTCCCCGCCACTCTCTCTCCCTCTCCCCTGTCCCTCTCCCTCGCCATCTCTCCCTCTCCCAGTCTCCTGTCCCTCTCTCCCTCGCCATCTCTCCCTCTCCCAGTCTCCCTGTCCCTCTCTCCTCGCCATCTCTCTCCCTCTCCCAGTCTCCCTGTCCCCTTTTCTATCTCTATTTATCCTTTCCCTCTCTCCTCCTCTCTTCTTCCTACATTGAGTCTGTCTGGGTCTAGGGGAACATGACCTTGGCATAAACCCCTCTCCCCCTCCTCTCCCTCCTCCTGTCCTCCTCTCCCTCCCTCTCCTCCTCTCCCTCCTCCTCTCCCCACTCCTCTCCCTCCTCCTCTCCCTCTCCTCCTCCTGTTCACCTTCTCCTCCTCCCCCCTCTTCCTAGAAAACCTCACAAAGGTTTCCGA
>NW_025539328.1:12500-13556 GCF_020615455.1 Coregonus clupeaformis
GGGACACTGCCTGGACTATTCCATCAGTATCCAGGGGGACTCTGCCTGGACTATTCCATCAGTATCCAGGGGACTTCTGCCTGGACTATTCCATCAGTATCCAAGGGGACTCTGCCTGGACTATTCCATCAGTATCCAGGGGACTCTGCCTGGACTATTCCATCAGTATCCAGGGACACTGCCTGACCATTCATCAGTATCCAGGGGACACTGCCTGGACTATTCCATCAGTATCCAGGGGACTCTGCCTGGACTATTCCATCAGTATCCAAGGGACTCTGCCTGGACTATTCCATCAGTATCCAGGGGACTCTGCCTGAGAGGAAAGTGTTTCTGGACTAGTGTTGTCATGATACCAACATTTTACTAACAATACAATACCAGGCCAAGTATCACGATACTCAGAAGGATGTTCACACTTCTGCTCAATACAACACATATTGAATTAACGTCACACTGTATAATAGAATACTGCATAGACTGGTTTGCTCATATTTAAAAGCCTACCTGTGATTTGGCTGGAGGAATGGGAGGAAGGACTATACATGCATAATGATCTGCATGTCATTGTGTCAGTAAGGGGAAAACACTGCATGAAACCTTCTACTCTTCAGTTAACACACACACACACACACACACACACACTCTCCCCTCCCTCACACACTCCCCCCGTCTCCCTCTCATAAACACACCACTCTCTCTCCCACAAACACAAACACACACTGCTACCAACTTTAAAAACACTAGACACCAAAGGGAATATAAGGATCACCAGAAATAAATGGATTGTTGATATAGTTTAATCTTCCATTAGGCCTATACCTTTGAAGCACATCTCATGAGTAGCAGACCCCTTTCCTGTCTTCCTGGGCCAATCAAATGTGCCCAAACCTACTGTCAAGTTAACAGGTTGTTAACTAGCTAGGAAACATGACTGAACACCGTTGTGCGTTATCAAACCAATAATTAGCAGCCCAGGATTAGTTTAAAACGGCCCACAGCATGGTTCGTGAAATTATATAAAATGCGTGTGAATCCCGATAGAAAGAAGAAAAT
>NW_025539329.1:0-13554 GCF_020615455.1 Coregonus clupeaformis
AAGATTTAAGCCATACTTCCAGCAATCTTCAGAAGTGTGTTATAATTGTGGACAGGTTGGTCACTTTGCCCGTGAGTGTAATGGGCCAGGAGGAAACACAGAGGGAATTTCAGAGGAAGACAGGGGCCAGTTAAGATCATCTGGAGGACCGGTGAACCCTATAGGGGCCCGGAGTGCGGATTCTAGGGGTGCCCAGAAGATCCGCAGTGTCAGCTGGTAGCATCAGGACCGGAAAAAGATCCCAACAATTGAGGTGAAATAAAACAACCGAATGGGCAGGTGATGGCGGATAGCGGAGCCAAGCTTTTACCTGTGTTCCAGCCTGAAAGATGCTACACATCTCCCCTATGTCAATCAACTAAATTAGGACAATCAGATTTGAGGGAGTGAAACAGCTGATTCTTCTTACGGAAACCAAATTTTGAGCTCTCCTATAAAAATCTAAAAATTACAATACCGCATATCTCGTATCCAGAACATACACCTAATGTGCATTGTTGGGAAAGAGATGCATTGTGTAAGTTGAACTGTGCACAATAATAAAATACACCAGGACGGCTGTCTGGTAGAAGTGCCAAAGGAAAAGGTTTACCAATTGTGTTGATGATGACAGAGATGGATTCTTCTACAGATTCTGGATTGAAGCTCTTTTGGAAGCAGGCTAAGATGGGGAGAAATTCATTGTGGCAAATATGCCAGATGCGGCGGCTTCGAATATCCATTTCATTGTACGCTCAAGTATTTCAAGAATGCTGCCAATCGAACTTCAGAGGAATGGTTGAGTCATCAACCAAAGAAAGTTCAACTCAGCCTACATGTTGATAATTTTTAGGACCACAAGGAGCAGCTAGAAGATAAACACAGACGATTATCTGGATAAAGAATTTGAGATTGAAAGATGTACCACATGTGACCTTGTTGGTTTTCACTGGGCTATGAGCAGAAGCAAATAGGAGAAATAATGACAGAAGCAGGGAGAAAAGCTGTTTTCGCATCATTGAAAGAGAATTTGGAGATTTGGAGGAGGGAAGATCAGCGATTTCTCAAAATAATGATTTACCGGCTCAGTACAAGGAGAGCCACAAGCTGTACGGATGACACATGAATCTATTTGCAGTGTGAAGATGGATTCCAGACCCTATGAAAGAGGAGATGTTTGTAACAAGTTCCGGAATGTTTGTGGTCTCAACACAGTACCCGAGTATTGGACTGTGAAATCAGCCCAACCGGTGAAAAAGTTGAACCACCAGGAGCCAGACCTCCTTGGAAGAATCGAAGCATCCCATTGAAAGACGGGCTAACCAAGGGATTGAACCACAAATTGAAGGACTTTTCGAAAGCAGGTGTTTAAGACAACAAAAAAAACTCAGAGTAACACGCCTTTGTTGCCCAGTAAAAAAACCAGATGAAACTTCGTGTGGTATGATTTCAGAGCAGTGAATGAGGGCTAGGACTGACTTTCCATCAGAAGTGCAGAACCGCATACCTTTGTTGCTTGAATTCTCCCGACAAGCAAAGACAAAAAATATAAAATAACATTTTCACATTTGATGTGGTGAGACTATGTGGTGCATTTTTGTGGTTCCACTTAGTGTAGAAAGTCAGGGTTTATTTGGGTTCACATAAAGGGCCAATTCTAGAGTACAGTCGTTACCACAGGGGTACAAGCATAGCCCCCATATTTTCAATAAAGTTACTGAAGGATATTTGGTAGGGATAGACTTCCGATATTGCAAAGCACTGTCATTCAGTACGTAGATGATATAATTATCTGCTCACAGAATAAGGAAACATGTCATAGAGACTCAATTAAATTGCTACAGGTATTGGCAGAAAAGGGGGCATAAGGTTTCACAGAAAAAGTTACACATAATATTGCCAGGAGAAGGTTGTTTATTTGGGTCAGAAAATAACGCATGGACATAGAAACATTTTCGGACAGTCAATTGGAAGCTATTCGTATAGGCTCCGAAGCCTAGAACTGTCAGGAGAGATGATGACATTTCTTGGTATTGCTGGTTATTCTTCAGTTTGGGTTGAGAGCTATACTAGTTTGAGACGGGACCCTTTGAGAGCTATGGTTAAGGATACTGGAAATTGTCAACTCCATAGCAATCTTTCTCTGGACACAGGAAGGCCATGTGGCATTTGAAACGATCAAACAGAGGTTGCAGGAGGCACCTGCACTTACACTACCAGACTACTTCTAAGAACTTTACTATATGTGTCTACTTCACTGGAGGTAGATACGCCATGTGCAGTTCTTTGTCAGCCCGACAGGCACAGGGACGAATCCTCAGCCTATTTCCTACTACTCCACCGCCTATTCAGAAGTATAACTAGGGCTTTACCACTGTGCTACAGGAGCAATGGTGGGAGTATATTCAATGTATGACAAAGCATCATCTGTTACGATGGTTACCAGTAACAATTCTTACCCATCATAGTCTCAGAAATCTTCTGAACTATGGGAAATATAACATTGACTATGCCTAGGCTCCAGAGACTATCATAGGCTCTTAGAGCAGGAAGATGTCACCCTAGTGAGGTGTGATATCGGTGTGAATTCAGCTGAGAATTTGCCAACTTCAGAGGGATGGTGAGCCACATGATTGTGTCCAAGAAGCAGAGAAATACCTTCGAGGCTTAGATCAGATTTGCAAGCCTTTCCATTACTGTGAGGCAGACCTGGAGTATTGACTGATGGGTCGGCAGGTAGCTTAGTGGTTAAGAGCGTAGTGCCACAGTAAACAAAGGTCGCTGGTTCTAATTCCCGAAAGCCGACTAGGTGAAAAATCTCGTCGATGTGCCCTTGAGCAAGGGCAGTAACTTAACCCTAATTGCTCCGTGTAAGTTCGCTCTGGATAAGAGCAGTTCTGCTAAATAACTCAGAAATGTAAAAAATGGGTCTTGTTATCGTGTGGGAGGTAAATTGTGTGCTGGCTATGCAGTAGTTAAAGGCCAAGGAACTGGATTTGTTGTTGAAAAGGGCTGAAGTAATCATTGCAGCCTGCATCTGCACAACTTGCTGAACTTGTGGGGGCTAACAGAAGCATGTTTGTTAGCAGAAGGAAGCAGTGACGATATACACTGATTCAGCATATGACATAGGTGTCATTTGTTTGAGCAGTGTGGAAAGGTCGAGGTTTAAGAAATGAATTTGGTTCTCGATACAACATCATGCGCAAATAATGAAACCGTTCATGCTATGATGAAGCCTAGAAGAGATAGCGATAGCTAAGTTAGTGCAGCTCGATAAAACAGATGTGTCAAAAGTCACACAAGGGGAACAAAGTTGCTGCAAAAGCCTTGCGTCACAGGAGCGGACAAATTGGGGGAAAAGTTTTTACGCTTAAGGATGTGATTTTGATGCAGGAAGCTGCTTCTACGATTCGACAAACAGTTATGGCTTAGACAGAGGTGCGGTCAAAGATGCTACTGGTCTTTGGAGAAACCATGAGGGGTTGATAGTAGCGCCTCTAGACCTATTAGGTCTGATGATTCAGGGAAGCATAGGTTAGCTCATGTTGCAAGGGGGAGGTTAGGAGAAAGATCACAAAGGAGGTATGGTTTTGGGCACCATATTTGCTTGAACAGGTTGACTATGTCACCGCAGGCAGGTGCACAATCTGTCTGAAAAAATAATTGTTCGCAGGGGTGTGACTGTTCTTCCTGGTTCCATTCCTACACCGAGAGGTCCCTGTGCGTGAGTTGGCTATCGACTTTGTTGATATGATAAAACCAGTTGATGGGAAAAGATACATGTTGGGGGTTGTAGATAGATTTTCACAATGGCCAGAGGCCTGTCCAATAAGTGGAAAGAGATGCCAATCGGGGTTGCCAGTTCGTAAATTGAAGTTAAGCAGGTGGGGACTACCCAATCGAATATCCTCAGATAATGGGAAGGAATTTGTGGATAATCATAAAATTGATGTTGCAAAAATTGGGAATTAAGCAACGAACTTGGAGCAGTTTATCACCCACAAAGTCAAGGATTTGTGAAAAAATGAACTGGTGTCTTGAAAAATCGCATTGTCAAATTTGTCAGCATACGGGTCTAAACTGGATAGCGGCGCTTCCTTTACAGCATTCCAATGGTGTGTCGCTCAAGTGAGTTGCGTGATCTACGTATGACACCCCCATGCCTACGCCTTGTTTGCACAAGCGGAAAGGGTCCAAGTTTGGCTTCTTTTGGAAGATGAAATGAGAGCGTACGACATAAGTGGCCAATTTTCATAAAAAGTTGTCCACATAAGGGTGTTTCTGACAGGCAAAGAGTTAAAGGAGGTGCAGGAGAAGCTTGATGAGCAGTGAAAGGAGTACAGTGCAACCTGGGGACAAGGTGTTCGTGGAAGGTATTTAGAAGGAAGTGGTATAACGGTAACGTCGTGAAGGACCATTTATAGTTGTTCGGAGTATTTAGGAACAGCTGTCCAATGTTAAAGGGTCTCCAACGTGGTATCATTTGTCACATTGTGTTAAAGCGCCTGAGAAGAGGTGCCACGCGCAGAGACAGGATGTTGAAGGCTCAAGAGAGCAGGATGGAGATGGAACAGGCAGAAGGAGAGATGCATGACAATATCCAGAGAGAAAACCCAGAAGGGAGATATTGTCCATGTTGTGGACAACATTGATGATAATGTTTATACTTCTGATGATGCCAGAGATGACTCTGCAATGGATGGAAAGGAAAGGAGAGTTGGGGACATTGATTTTCAACTACGTCCCAGAAACAACAGGAATATTTCAGTGGAATGTGAAGCAACGGGAGATCACAAGCAAGGGCAACTCTGTTACAGGAGAAGCTGGTGATTCGGTTAGACGTAGGCCCAGACCAGTTAGGAGAAAAATCGGACCAAAAACGATTACGAAACTAGGGTTGAAGTAACTCTCAGGACACTCAGCTCAGCTCCCAATGTCAGTGCATGAGAGAGAACAGTGGTGGAAGGGAAATGTAGAGTTCAGTGGAAGATAGCTATGGCAGGAGTTTAGATCTGTTAGGAGCAGTTGCATTGAGAAAGCATGCGTTGCTGAATGATAAGAGAAGAATGAAGATTGAGGGTGATTGCAGTCTCTATGTCACGCCCTGGCTCTGGGGACTATGTTATGTTGAGCCAGGGTGTGTTGATTCTATGTTTGTATATCTATGTTGGTCTGAGTGGACTCCCAATCAGAGGCAACGAGTGTCAGCTGGTTGTCTCTGATTGGGAGCCATATTTAACTACTGGGTCTTTTCACTTTGTGTTGTGGTTTCTTGTTCCGTGTTTGTTGGTTTATGTAACCAGGGACGTCACGTTGCTTTTGTTATTTTGATCGTGTGATCATCTTGATAAAATAAAATGCTCGTATTCAACGCTGCAGCCTTGTGGTCCTCCTCAGCATTGGTAGACGATCGTGACAGAAGAAACCACCATAACAGGACCAACGCAGCGTGAAGAAGAGAGAGGATGGACTTGGGAGCAGTGGAGTAGGAGTCTCGACTGGGCCAAAGCCAGCGAAGAGGAGAGAGGTTGGACTTTGGAGCAGTGGGGTGTGAGGTCTGGCGAGAGGGATGGAGGCTTGGCACACGGGTAGGCGTGAAGCCCACAAAAATTTTTAGGGGGGCTAACGCCGTGGAGGACGACGGGCAGCAGGAGGCTGCCAGGTTACGAGAGTCACTGGTCACCAGGGGGAAGGAGGATGTAGAGGCACGGCGAGGTACTGGCGTGTGTTGCTGTTCGGTCCAGCCTGTTCCTGATCCTCACGTAGGGGCCAGTGGTGTGTGTTCCAGTGCGGTCGGCCTGTTCCTGCTACTCCCACCAAGTCAGTGGTGCGTTCGTCAGCCAGGCGGCCGCCTGCTCCCGCGAAGTCAGTGGCGATGCGCGCGTCAGCCGGTCGGCCCATTCCTGCTCCCCGCACGAAGACAGTGGTGGCGCGTCGTCAGTCCGGTCCGCCCATTCCTGCTCCCCGCACCAAGTCAGTGGTGCGCGTCGTCAGCCCGGTCGGCCCGTTCCTGCTCTCCGCACCAGTCTGTGGTGCGCGTCGCCAGCCCAGTCCGGCCATTCCTGCTCTCCGCACCGTCTGTGGGTGCGCATCGTCAGCCCGGCTCGGCCCGCTTCTGCTCCCGCACCAAGTCAGTGGTGTGCTTCGTCAGCCCAGTCCGGCCTGTCCTGCTCCACGCACAAGCCTACGGTGTGCGTCGTCAGCCTGGTAAGGCCGTTCCTCCTCCACGCACCAAGCCAAGGGTGCGCGTCGTCAGTCCAGCACAACCCGTGCCTGGGTCATGTCGAGCCGGATCCGCCGCCGAGGCGAGTGCCCACCCGGTCCTCCCTGTTGTGGTTGTTTGGCGCGGTCGGAGTCCGCGCCTTTATGGGGTACTGTCACGCCCCTGGCTCTGGGACTATGTTATTGTTGGCCGGGTGTGTGATTCTATGTTTGTATATCTATGTTGGCCTGAGTGACTCCAATCAGAGGCAACGAGTGTCAGCTGGTTGTCTCTGATTGGGGCCATATTATGACTATCGGTCTTTTCACTTTGTGTTGTGGTTTCTTGTTCCGTGTTTGTTGGTTTATGTAACCAGGGACGTTACGTTTCGTTTTTGTTATTTTGATCGTGTGATCATCTTGATAAAATAAAATGCTCGCATTCAACGCTGCGCCTTGGTCCTCCTCATTGGTAGACGATCGTGACACTCTATGTGTATAATTCCCAGCAGGAGGATCAAGGTGATTATAAATGTATTTTGTATAATCCACAGTTTGAAAGTGAGGGATTAGAGTTGGGACTGAGAGTTAATGTAGTGACACTAGTGGTGATAGATGGAAATACAAGTAAAGAGCTCGAAAGCTGAGGGAAAATAGATGAATCAACAACAATGACATCAACACTTCAGCCTAATACAACAACAGTGAGAAGCAATTCAACTCTTTCAACATTGACAGTTATTAAAGCTATAAATGTATCACATTCTGATTACAATGGCGCCTCAGACAATCGTTCCAACACCAATTTTAGAAGAAAATACTGTCATTAGTGTTATGATGGGTGGTACAGCTCATCTTCCTTGTAGATGTGAGAGACGGAGTGGGGGTGGTGACATTCCTCCCAGGTGGAGAGATAATTATGGAGAAGAAGTGTTGTTATTAGGACCAGAAGTAGAAGCTGTTTCATCTAGTCAAAGGAAGTATATTTTCTGTACAACGATAGTGAAGTGGAAGAGGGTTATGAGTGATTGCTCTCACTTATTTTGCGTAATGTTACATGGGAAGATCAGGGAGAATATATGTGTACTTATTTAGAGCCAGGTTAAAATTTGTTCCGGTTAAAATTATTGGTTAAAAGGCTATGTAACTCGTAAGGTGACGCTTATGATGGAAGATTTAAAATCTGTTGAAGTTTCTACAGTCACCAAAGGAGTTCAGGAGCAGTATATTACAGTAGCCACTCCAACAGTAAATAATACACAGAGGACATCTGTCACTTTCCCACTGGAAATAATTAAGAGTGTTAATACATCAACTAAAGCAACTATTTTAACAGTAACTTTGAAAGAGATTAATGTTACGACGGCAATAACACATTTGGAAATGTGACACAGACACCAACAACAACTTTTTCTGAAACTAAAGGATGTAGTAAGAGCGACTCAGAAGTTTATGATACAGATGGAGAGTAACGTGAATGGTAGTAAGGATAGTATTGAAATAGAAGAGCAGATGGTAGTAGAGAATGATGTAGAATTCATGAGAAATATAATGTAGAACTTTTTATGTTCCATTTAGTAAGAAGAACAGGACTTTGATGGTGAAAGATCAGCTTTCGCCTGGCAATGTGACTATTGGGAATTTTAGAGATATTTGGTGGGTTTGTGGTGATAAAGCATATATTCTTACCTATGGATGGACAGGATGTTGTTACATGTTGACGTTGAAGCTTCCATATGAGGTTTTACCATTAAAAGAGGGGAACGCACCGGACACAGATACATCTGATTCTAGGTTTGGAAATAGGGTGAAAAGGGACACATGGCGAGAAATTTCATAGTCTGGAAGCCTACCATTGGAGGATAAGTCTAGGAGAGAAGTGGGGGACTTGGACTTTTCCATGGTATGGTGTGGAACATTTTTGGCAGATCACATTGATAATATTACCTATACTTTGCAGGGTTTTGCAAATGAAAGCGATAAGATGTTAGGCCTACTGCTGATAGGTAGCTCTCTCTGCTCTCTCCCTCCCTCTGTCTGTCCTTGATTGCAGGAGTGAAGTCTGGTGTGCGGGAGTCAGGGTCTCCAGCTGCAGCTCATTCACCATAATCACCTCAGCCTTAAGACCCGGTCAAACTTACCACTCATCGTCAGATCATAGTCAAGACGACCATGTTAGTCTCGCTGCCGACTCAACCTGGTTATTTTTGCTCTTTGTGTTTTTGGTCTGTTCTATTTATTTTTTCTCTGTGCCACAGATATTTGAACCTGACTCCTGCCTCCGCTTCACTCCTGCCACCACCATCCTGCTCTCCATTACCGGACCTCTCTTTTGGACTCACCACGGACACTAGGGACATTACGGTACCACACCTGCCCTGATCTGGATCTGTTACCCTCCCTGTACCTGGACTTGCTCTTCCCATATATTTGGAAACCTGGACTTTGAACATTGTAAATAAACCTGTTAAAACTTCTCTGGTTGATGCTACTTGTCTGCATTTGGGTTCTTATCCAGTTAAATCATAACAGTATGATCTGACCAACATGAACCCAGCAGACAGTAGCTCGGATACCACCCCAGAGTGCACTCAAATTTGGACTGCCATAGCCAATCAGGGCATTTTACTTGGCCAACATGATACCCTGTTTAAAAACGATTGCTGAGGACAGTCAGGTGCTGCTTAATCAGGTTCAATTACTTCCAATCAAGTATCTGCCCTTACTACCCCTTCAGCCCAGATCAGAGAGCCCTTTGTTCCTGCTCCAGAGCGCTATGACGGGAACATGGGAACCTGTGGCTTTTTTGACTCAATGCTCAAGTTAGTGTTTGAACAACAGCCCTCACCTACGCCTCAGAAAGAGCCCGATTGCCTACCTTATCAACTCTACTAGCGGTTCGCTCGTGCCTGGGGATCCAGCGGTCTGGGAGAGTCAGTCGGACAGTTTGGCAACGCTTACGTTGCCTTCACCTACGGAGATGAGGAAGGTTTTTGACCACCCCGTACGAGGCAAGGAGGCTGCGAAACGGCTGTTTTCTCTTCGGCAGGGCTCGTAGGTGGGCGGAGATGGCAGTGGAGTTTCGGACTTTAGCAGCAGTGAGTGGTTGGAATGATTGAGGCATTACAAGGAGTGTTCATCAATGCTTTGTCTGAGACCTTAAAAGATGAATTGGTGTCATATGATGAATCGCCTCACGCTGGATAATCTTATTTCACTCACTATCAGGTTGGATAATCGGATTCGGGAGCGGCCGAGAGGAGTGTTAGTTCCAAGCAACCTGTCTGTCATCAACAAACTCCTTCCTGCATCAGCCCTACGGAGAGAGCGTGCTCCCGAAGTGATACGAGGAGCACTGAACCGAAGCTGGAGGTGGGTCGCGGCACGGTTGTCCTCAGAGGAGCGTGCACGCGTATTCAGGCTCGGTCTGCCTGTATTGTGGAGAAGCTGGTCATTGTTCCTTCCTGCCCAGTTCGTCCGGGGAAAAGGGCCGGCTCATCATTAATGGGAGAAGTTTTGGTGAGCCGAGCAGGGATTCTTCCTCTTCTCCCCGCATTCTGCTCCAGGACATCCCTCCAGTGGCAGTCCCAGAATTTCTCTGTTAGTGCGCTGATTGACTCTGGTGCCGAGAAAGCTTTTGGATAGAGAGTGGGCTCAACAAATGGATTTCGGAGACTGTTCCTACTGGACTGTTCGCTGCAGGCTAAGGGTCTAAATGGACAATTGTTGACCCGCATTACCCATCAGACTGTTCCTGTTTGTCTTAGAGTGTCGGGAAATCATCAGAGAACATTCAATTCCATATTATCAGACTGCCCACAGACTCCCTGGTCCTTGGTATCCCTGGCTCACAAAAACACAATCCACACATTGATTGGGTGACAGGCAGCATTGTTTCATGGAGCACATTTTGTCATGTGAATTGTTTGTGTTCTGCTCAGACTCCTGCCAGTACTGTGCCTCAACCTCCACTGGAGTCCATGGATCTTTCTGCTGTTCCTGACGTGTATCATGACCTGGCATCCGTTTTCTGCAAACACAGAGCTACTTCCTCTTCCTCCTCACCGGCCTTCACGACTGCGCCATTGACCTCCAGCCAGGAGCCCCCGCTCCCCAGCAGTCGCCTGTACAATCTCTCCCGGCCGGAGACGGAGGCTATGGAGAACTACATTCGGGACTCCTTGGCGGCTGGTATTATGCGTCCTTCCTCGTCACCTGTAGGAGCGGGATTCTTTTTTGTTGCTAAGAAGGATAAGACCCTCAGACCCTGTATTGATTACCGTGGACTTAACAACATCACCATTAAGAACAAGTATCTGCCTTTGATTAATTCTGCTTTCCCCTCCTTCATGGTGCTACCATCTTTACGGAAACTGGATCTATCGAAATGCGTATCACCTGGTGCGCATTCGGAAGGGTGATGAATGGAAGACTGCCTTCAACACACCCTTGGGACATTTTGAGTATCTGGTTATGCCTTTGGGTTGTCTAATGCCCCTGCTGTTTTCAGGCACTAGTCAATGATGTCCTGGGACATGTTGAATCGGTTTGTTTTTGTCTATCTGGATGATATCTTGATTTTCTCAGAGTCCTCCCAGGAACATGAACTGCATGTGCGCCAGGTGTTGCAAAAGGTTGTTGGAGAACAAACTGTTTGTGAAGATGGAGAAATGTGAATTTCATGTGTCTGAGACCTCTTTTTGGGTTACATCATAGCTCAGGGGGACGTTGCGGATGGACCCAGCTAAGATCTCTGCTGTCACGGACTGGCCAGCTCCTCTACCCAAAACAACTTCAGCGATTCCTGGGGTTTTGCGAACTTCTATAGGAGGTTCATCAAGGACTACAGCCGCATTGCGGCGCCACTCACCGCTCTCACCTCCATCTCACGACCGTTCGCTTGGAATGAAGGGGCCGAATCAGCGTTCAGAAGAACTGAAACATCACTTCGCCTCGGCTCCCATTCTGGTGCAGCCGACCCCGACCGCCAGTTTGTCGTGGGAGGTGGATGCATCCGACTCAAGTAGGTGCAGTGTTGTCACAACGTTCTCCTGAAGATAACAAACTGCATCCCTGTGCTTTTCTCTCAAGGAAACTTTCTCAGGCAGAGAGGAATTATGATGTTGGAAATCGTGAACTGCTCGCCGTTAAGCTGGCTCTCGAGGAGTGGCGAGCATTGGTCGGAGGGGGCGGAACAACCCTTCATCGTTTGGACGGATCATAAGAATCTGGCTTACCTCCAGTCAGCCAAGCAGCTCAACCCCGTCCAAGCCAGGTGGGCACTATTTTTGGGAGATTCAATTTTTCTCTGTTCTTACCGTCCGGGTCACATAACGTCAAGCCTGACGCCTGTCTCGTGTTCATTCGGCTGTTGATTACTGGTAGTAACCCTGAACCCATTTTTTTGCCTCCTACCTGCAGTATTGCAGTCATCACATGTGACATCGAGGGATTGTTAGACAGGCTCAACATCATCAAGCTTGACCCTGGGAGGGGTCCTCCCAACCGGATGTTTGTCCCTGAGTCTGCTCGCTCCCAGGTACTTCAGTGGGCCCACTCGCTCCCCCTTACCTGTCACCCTGGAGTTTTCGGCCTGGACCCTTGACTTTGTGCGACGGAAGTTCTGGTGGGCCACGATGGAGGCGGACACTCGAGCCTTCATTGCTGCTTGTACGGTATGTGCAACGCAAGTAAAACTCCACCCAGGCCACGCTGGTCATCTACAACATCTACCTATACCCAGCCCGCCCTGGTCGCATATCGCTATGGATTTTGTCACTGACTTCCCCCTCGTCTGGTAAGACTGTCCATTCTTACGGTGATTGATCGTTTTTCTAAGTTCGCTCATTTTTGGCCCTACCTAAACTGCCCACTGCCAGAGAGACGGCTGATATTTTGGTTGAACATGTAGTTCCGCTCTCATGGTCTACCCACGGATATTGTCTCTGACAGAGGTCCCCAGTTTGTCTCCCAGGTGTGGGAAAGCTTTCTGTGAAGCTTTGGGCATTACATCCAGCCTGTCCTCTGGATATCACCCCAGACCAACGGGCAAGCCGAGAGAGCGAACCAGGAGATGGAGACCGCTCTTCGCTGTGTCACTGGGTCTAACCCTGGGTCATGGAGCTCCATGCTCCCTGGGTGGAATATGCTCATAACACCTTGACTAACGCTTCCTCTGGTTTGTCTCCTTTTCTGTGTGCTCTGGGTTATCAACCTTCCCCCTGTTCCCTTCCCAAGAGAGGGAACTGCGGCCTGGTGCAGTCCCACATGCGCCGGCTGCCTCAAGGTCTGGAGGAAGGCCAGGTAGCTCTGTCCCGAGCGGGCGTACATGCAGAGGCAAGCCAACCGTCACCGGTCCCAGGCTCCCCGGTTACTCTCCTGGTCAGAGGTATGGCTGAAGTCACGGGACCTTCCATTGAAGGTAGGAGTTCTAAGAAGATGGCGCCTCGTTTATAGGACCGTTCAAGATACTGTCTTATTTGTTAACCCCTGCGCCGGTCAAGCTACAGCTTCCTGCCTCCCTACGAGTTCATTACCTTTCATGTTTCCAGATTAAGCCTGTGTCGAGGTTAGCCTCTGTGCCGCCCTCTCGGCCCCCTCCTCGCCCAGGATCGTGGGTGGGGTCCGGTCCTGTCCGGCGACTTCTGGATGTTCGCCGCCGAGGTCGTGGTTTCCAGTACCTGGTGGATTTGGGAGGTTATGGTCCCGAGGAACGTTCTGGGTGCCCAGGAGCTTCATTGTGGATCCCTGCTCTGGTCCGAGAGTTTCTAGGTTACATCCCGATAAACCCGGCGGCCGCCAGGTGGCGTCCGTAGAGGGGGGTACTGTTAGGCCTACTGCTGATAGGTAGCTCTCTCTGCTCTCTCCCTCCCTCTGTCTGTCCTGATTGCAGGAGTGAAGTCTGGTGTAACGGAGTCAGGGTTCCAGCTGCAGCTCATTCACCATAATCACCTCAGCCTTTAAGACCCGGTCAAACTTACCACTCATCGTCAGATCATAGTCAAGACGACCATGTTAGTCTCGCTGCCGACTCAACCTGGTTATTTTTGCTCTTTGTGTTTTTTTGGTCTGCTTCATACTTCCTGTGCCACAGATATTTGGAATCTGACTTCCTGCGCTCATCCTGCCACCACCATCCCGGCTTCCATTAGACTCCTCTTTGGACTCACTCACGATACTAGGACATAAGGGTACTCACACCTGCCCCTGGGATCTGGGACCTGTTACCCCCTCCCTGTACCTGGACTTGCCTTCCCATATATTTGGAAACCTGGACTTTGAACATTGTAAAAAACCTGATAAAACTGGCTTGGTGTACTTGTGTGCATTTGGGTTTTATCAGAATCATAACATAAGAGTGTTTAACCTTCT
>NW_025539330.1:0-13551 GCF_020615455.1 Coregonus clupeaformis
TCTCTGCAGGTCATTCACTAGGGTCCCCCCGTGTGGTTCTGGGATTTTTGCTCACCATTCTTGTGATCATTTTGACCCACGGGGTGAGATCTTGCGTGGAGCCCCAGATCGAGGGAGATTATCAGTGGTCTTGTATGTCTTCCATTTCCTAATAATTGCTCCCACAGTTGATTTCTTCAAACCAAGCTGCTTACCTATTGCAGATGCAGTCTTCCCAGCCTGGTGCAGGTCTACAATTTTGTTTCTGGTGTCCTTTGACAGCTCTTTGGTCTTGGCCATAGTGGAGTTTGGAGTGTGACTGTTTGAGGTTGTGGACAGGTGTCTTTTATACTGATAACAAGTTCAAACAGGTGCCATTAATACAGGTAACGAGTGGAGGACAGAGGAGCCTCTTAAAGAAGATGTCACGGTTCCCTCAGACAGAACCCAGAAGCAGACCAGGACAAGGAGAGTTGAACGAAGGTGAGGGTTTATTACAGATTCAAAAAAGGTGCAGGATAATCCAGGGAACAGAGCGGGGCGTGGATGAGTTGTTGAGGGTGCAGTTGTTGGTCCAATGATGGCTCGGCAGCCGCCGACCATCAGGCAGAGGTAGGTGAGGGTTCCCGGACGAGTGACTGGAGATGGAACAAAAACGGAGGTGAGTCAACAATAAACCAACAAGGTACAAAACAACAAAACTAACGCTAGAAGCTCTAGGACTGATACTCAGATAAACCTACTGTTCATGGCTACCCATCCGGCAGGGAACTGGATGTTTGGCCAGAGCCTAAGAAGGGTGATGATCAGGACCAGGTGTGCAGATTGCTGATGGGATGCAGGTGCGGAAAACAAGAGAGCTCCCCGGAGCGTTCCCGAACCCTCGAAACTGGAGATCACGAACAGGAAAAACTAGTCACCAGACAGGACCCGACTCAGACTGCCCGGGATCGACAGTACCCCTCGAACGCCACCGGGCGGACTCTCCCGGAGCGCCAGGATGGAGGCGGGAAATCACTGATGAGGTCAGCATCTAGGACCTGTCGCCGCGGAATCCCAACTCCCTCTCTTCAGGACCATACCTCTCCCAGTCCCCGAGATACTGGAAACCCCGGCCCCGCCGTCTGGAATCCATGATGCGACGACCGTGTAGGCAGGACCACCTCCGATCATCCGAGGAGGAGGAGGAGGAGGCGGAGAGGCAACAGAGGACTGAGGAAGACAGGCTTGAGGCAGGAGACATGAAAGGTGGGATGGACTCTGAGCGTCTCGGTAGTTTGAGTCGAACTGCCACTGGATTGATCACCTTCTCCACCACAAACGGACCAATGAACTTCGGTAACAACTTCCTAGACTCAGTCCGTAGCGAAGATCCCGTGTGGCCAACCAGACCCTATCTCCGATGGTGTAGGTGGGAGCGGGATCCGCGACGATTCGCCTGGAGCTGATACCGGTCCGAAACTCCTAAGGAGTGCCTTTCTGGCCCGATGCCAGGTCCGGTGGCACACGAATATGGGCCTGAACAGAAGGCACTGAGAGCTCCTTCTCCTGAGAAGGGAACAAGGGAGGTTGGTAGCCATACAGGCACTGGAAGGGAGACATCCCAGTGGCAGATGTAGGGGAGAGTATTGTGGGCATACTCAACCCAAGGCAACTGAGAGACCCAGGAGGTGGGGTTGGAAGAGACCAGACAGCGTAGCGTGGATTCCATCTTCTGGTTGGTCTCTCCGCCTGACCATTGGATTGGGGTGAAAACCAGATGTGAGACTGACTGTAGCTCCAATGGCCAAACAGAAGGACTTCCAGACAGCAGAGGTAAACTGAGGGCCACGGTCGGAAACGATATCACTGGGCAAACCGTGGACCCTGAAAACCTCCCTAACCAGGATCTCGGACGTCTCCGAGGCAGAGGAAGCTTGGCAATTGGCACAAAGTGCGGCGAACTTGCTGAATCCGTCCACGATAGTCAGAACGACCGTGTTCCTCAGAAGCGGGCAACCCAGTGACGAAGTCCAGGGCCAGATGCGACCATGGTCGCCGGGGAATAGGAAGGGGGTGAAGTAGTCCCAGAGCTGGGCCGATTGGTACTGCTATTCTGCGACACACTGGACAGGCAGCAACAAAACCCGAGTATCCTCGGCCATGGCAGGCCACCAAAAACGTCATCGAAGAAACGCCATTGTCCGAGCCACGCCAGGGTGACAAGCCATCTTACTGGCGTGGGACCATTTGAGGACAGCAAGCGAACCGACTCAGGCACAAACAACCCGAACCGGGTGGACCGTTACGGGACCGGGCTGAGTCCGAAGGGCGCCAGCACCTCCTCCTCAATCTTCCCATGACTGCTCCCACGACTGCAGTTCGGGGGAGGATTGTCTCGGTCTTGGACCCACTCTCCTCCGTCTTGGAGAACATCCGGGACAAGGCGTCGCTTCTTGCCGTTCTTAGATCCAGGTCGGAACGTCAGGGACAAACTTGAATCGTCCAAAAACAACGCCACCTGGCC
Organism: Coregonus clupeaformis; assembly: GCF_020615455.1. Lineage (NCBI taxonomy): Eukaryota > Metazoa > Chordata > Actinopteri > Salmoniformes > Salmonidae > Coregonus > Coregonus clupeaformis. The sequence goes on from NW_025539330.1 coordinate 2,486, forward strand.
TGGCAGGAGTTGAGGGCGTTTAGCCGATTGCACGTAAGCAAGATTCTTGTGGTCAGTCCAGACATAAACGGTTGCTCCGCCTCCAACCAGTGGCGCCACTCCTCCAAGGCAAGTTTCACCGCAGAAGCTCCGGTTACCCACATCGTAATTCTCTCCGCATAGCGAAAGGCGACGAGTAGTAGGCGCAGGATGAGTTTACTGTCCGTGGAGCATCGCTGCGACAGGATGGCGCCAACTCCCACATCAGACGCGTCCACTTCAACGACCGAACTGACGGGGCGTGTCCGGTTGAGAGAGAATCGGTGCGTTGGTGAATCGCCTCTTCAAATCCAGAAACGCTCGATCCGCCTCCGGTTCCACTTGAAGGTCCTGATACTGGAAGTCAAGGCAGTTAATGGAGCGGCCATCACGGCTGTAATCCCGGATGAATCTGCGGTAGAAATTGCAAAAACCCCAAAAATCTCTGGAGCTGCAATCTCCGTAGGCTGGGCCCATTCCAGAACCGAACTCTAACCTTCTCCTGGTCCATCCTAATCTCTCCTGGAGATGATGTACCCGCGAAAGGATGTCGTGTGGGCGTGAAACTCGCACTTCTCGGCCTTCACGAACAGGCGATTCTCCAACAATCGCTGCAGAACCTGCCGGACATGCTGGACGTGGTGGAAGGTTCCTTCGAGAAGATCAGAATGTCATCCAGGTAAACAAACACAAAGAGACCGATCATATCTCTCAGGGCGTCGTTCACCATACTCTGGAATACCGCTGGAGCATTGGTCAGTCCAAACGGCATCACCTGATACTCGAGGTGACCCATCGGTGTATTGAAACCCCGTCAACCACTCGTCCCCCTCTCTGATCCGGACCAGGTGATACGCATTGCGTAGGTCTAGCTTGGTGAACACCGTAGCACCCTGTAAGGAGTCGAAGGCAGAACTCATCAAGGGCAGGGGATACTTGTTCTTGACCGTGATGTCATTCAACCCCGATAATCAATACACGGTCGAAGAGAGCCATCCTTCTTACCCACAAAGAAGAATCCTGCCCCAGGGGGTGATGACGAGGGACGAACGAGACCAGCAGCTAGGGACTCCTTGATGTAGGTCTCCAACGCCTCACGTTCAGGTCGGGAGATACTGTATAACCTTCCCTTGGGGTAGACAGCTCCAGGAACCAGGTTGATGGCACAATCATATGGTCGGTGGGGAGGGGAGTGACAGAGCCTTCTGCTTACTGAAAACTTCCCCCAAATCGTGATATGTCTCGGGAACCAGGGACAAATCTGGGGGTTTAGCCTCAATCACCTGACTGGGAACCGAATGGGGGCAGGCAGTCTTGAGACAGTTAGCATGACAATCAAGGCTCCAACTCGTTACCTTGCCCGTCACCCAATCGAACGTGGGATTGTGTTCCTTCAGCCAGGGGTATCCAGGACCAGAGGAACATGGGAAGACGGCAGAATGAAGAATGAAATCATCTCAGAATGATTCCCGACAACCGCATCTTAACCGGTTCAGTCCTGCCATCGTGATACGTGCCAGACTACTGCCGTTCAGAGTGGTCGCTTCAATGGCTTCCGCAATTGCTCCTTGGAAAGCCCCAGCTGTTCCACCAACTCGGCATCAAGAAAGCTTCCATCGGCACCTGAATCGATAAAAGCGTTAAGCGCTAAGCTCTGATTCCTGTTCACAAGGGTAGCCGGAAACGGGGTCTGACAGAGGTACTGAGAGGTTGAAACTGGCTCGCTAAAAAGTCCTCCCAACTTTAGCGAGCCGGGCAGTTTGACGACCACGGGAACAAGTGGAGATGTAATGTCCCGAGCTACCACAGTAGAGGCAGCAGTTGGTCTTACGTCTATGTTGACGCTCCTCCTTGGTTAACCCGTGCCGCCCCACTTGCATGGGTTCAGAATCGGAGAGAGGACTTCTCCACTAATCCATTGTGGTGGAGAATGATCGACGTGTTCTGGTCCACCACCCGACCCGACTGGGAACTGAGAAGCTGATCGATTGGACGGACCCCATTGCTTCTCCCTCCTTCGCTCTCGGACTCGATTATCCACCCGAATAGACAAGGCTACCAAGCTGTCCAGGTCACTAGGCTCCCGGATAGGAGATCAACTCATCCTTGAGCTGCTCCGACAGACCCTGGTAAGGCCGCTTGCAGAGACTCTCGTTCCACCCACTCTCCACCGCCAACGTCTTGAACTCGATCACGAAGTCGGCCACGCTGCGAGTTCCTTGGTGAAGCGAAACAGGCGCCTAGCTGCGTCCCTCCCTCGGACGGAATGGTCGAAGAGCTTCTCATCTCGGCCGTGAACCCCTGGTATGAATCCATGCAGGGGTCTTGTCGTTCCCAAACGGCTGAAGCCCACTCCAGCGCTCGACCACGCAGCAACGCAATCACAAAGGCTATCCTAGCCTTGTCTGTGGCATAAGAGTAGGGCTGTAGATCGAACACTAATCCACACTGCATAAGGAAGGAACGGCATCTTCCCAGCTCCCCCTCATATCTATCCGGCGTCGGAACCTCGGGCTCACGGAAGGACACAGCTCCAGAAGCGGCAGGCGAGATGGTGAAACCGGTAGTGGATCCTCCACCGGAAACTTGCGTTGGTTCTGGACCTCCGTCAGACCGGTAGAAAGGTTCGAACTGACAACGCGATCTCCTGTAGTACCGTGCTATGATGGCCCAACATCTTCTCCTGATGGGTAATGGCATGGCGAACAGAGTCCAGGTCCGCTGGGTTCATTACTGGCGGATCGTTCTGTCACGGTTCCCTCAGACAGAACCCAGAAGCAGACCAGGACAAGGAGAGTTGAACGAAGGTGAGGGTTTATTACAGATTCAAAAAGGTGCAGGATAATCCAGGGAACAGAGCGGGCGGCGTGGATGAGTTGTTGAGGGTGCAGTTGTTGGTCCAATGATGGCTCGGCAGCCGCCGACCATCAGGCAGAGGTAGGGTGAGGGTTCCGGACGAGTGACTGGAGATGGAACAAAAACGGAGGTAAGTCAACAATAAACCAACAAGGTACAAAACAACAAAACTAACGCTAGAAGCTCTAGGACTGATACTCAGATAAACCTACTGTTCATGGCTAACGATCCGGCAGGAACTGGATGTTTGGCCAGAGCCTAAGAAGGGTGATGATCAGGACCAGGTGTGCAGATTGCTGATGGGATGCAGGGTGCGGAAAACAAGAGAGCTCCCCGGAGCGTTCCCGAACCCTCGGGAAACTGGAGATCACGAACAGGAAAAACTAGTCACCAGACAGGACCCGACTCAGACTGCCGGGATCGTTACAGAAGAAGTTACAGGTCTGTGAGAGCCAGAAATCTTACTTGTTTGTAGGTGACCAAATACTTATTTTCCACCATAATTTGCAAATAAATTCATTAAAAATCCTACAATGGGATTTTCTGGATTTTTTTCCCTCAATTTGTCTGTCATAGTTGACGTGTACCTATGATGAAAATTACAGGCCTCTCTCATCTTTTTAAGTGGGAGAACTTGCACAATTGGTGGCCGACTAAATACTTTTTTTCCCCACTGTAACTCATCCACTTCTTAATGAGATCCACTTCAATACAACCCCAGCTCACGGGCACAGCGTGTGACTTAATATTGAAAAGTATCATCATTTATTTATGAGTGTAATCAGGTCATGATTTCTGACAAGTACAATCCACGCATTTTTGAGACCTCTCGGGCCAGGAAGTAGATTGTGTTTATGTTTTATTCAGACATTGAGCACCACATTATTGTTGTGAGCTTCTTATAGCTTTTTAACTCACCCTGTAACGTGCACAGCCCCATCACAGCACTAAAGGACTTTGCTTCAGTTGACCTTGTATGCTAGCTTCCTGTTACTCGTGGATTATTTAAAGTTTACTTAGAAATGGTAAGGCAATTACATAATACCCTTTCTTGGGTTGCTAGCACCCATCCACATCAGTCATTCACACATGAATTTGAGTTAAATGAAAGGTTAACCTTTTTCATGAGTGGGTGAAGTAAATTCACCTTGAGTTGTCTTTCTATGGCAGTAGTGAAAGCATCCACGATAATCCTTTGTTTACTTTCCTTCAGGCACAACATGCCCAAACATACATAGCCCACCCAAAAATACAGGATTTCAATTGACTCAATATAGCATTGTCTGCATTGCATTTCCACAAGTGGCTCCAAGTAACTCAAACTGCTAGAATACAGTTCCTGGAGCCAATATTGTAGTCAGAGTCACGTAACCTTGAGTCCGAGTCCCAAGTCCCTAGCATTCTAGTCTGAGTTCGAGTCCTTCATACTCAAGCCTGAGTTGAGTCACGAGCTCCCTGCTAGTACTAAAGTTTTGCTGTCCAATAATCTTTGAGGAAACAGTTTGTAATGTAGAAAGGTAGCTAGCTACCAATGCTACACATTAGTAGGGCTAGCTAACTAATACAGAAGCTACCTTTTGTTGTATCTAGGGAGACAGACTTTTACCTGACTTTATCTGAAGTCAGTACTGGTTGAGTCCATTACTGGCATTTAAAGACTTAAGGTAATCTTAAAGTAAGATTAATTTCACCCAATCATGAAAACATGTTTTCTTTGGAATGACTGATCATCTATAAGCCACATCATACACTTTTAGAAAAAAAAGGCACTATCTAGAACCTAAAAGGGTTCTTCGGCTGGTCCATAGGAGAACCCTTTGAAGAATCGTTGTTGGTTCCAAGTAGAATAACCCTTTTGGTTCCAAGTAGAACCGTTTAGGTTCCATGTAGATCCTTTTCACAAAGGGTTCTACATGGAACCTAAAATGGTTCTACCTGGAACAAAAATGTTTCTCCTATGGGGACAGCCGAAGAACCCTTTTGGAGCCCTTTTTTCTGAGTGTAGTGTTGCTGGTCTCCCAAGAGTGCACTTGTTGAACTTGTCTTCAGACCATTTAGGACTTTTTTCAGTATCTTAAATATCACACATTTCCCAAAAGGATATAGCAAATGAAAAAATAATCATTTCATTATCAGACCAGCAAAGTACAAGTGAGATGTGAGGGCTAAACTGCCCGCCTCTGTCTCGTCGCGTGTAATCAATCATGGGCCTTTCCTCAGTCGCTTTGATCTGAAAACAGCTCTAATCTGTGGTCATTGTTGCCATAGTAGATTGTTTGCCAAACTATTACCATAACTGTCAGCCCAAATCAGAAAAATAATCTCATCACTCTGGACAGATGCTGTTCCCCTGCATTATTGATAGGGTCATCTCAGAGAGAGAGAAAATTATAAAACATAGTTCTATTTACGAAGAGAGATTGGCTGGGTCCTTGAGATTGAGTGGGTGGGACAGGCACTTCCAGGAAGTGAGATATAGCCAGTTCAGAAAAAATAACACATTTCCTGGCTTTTTGGGGTCACCTCACCCCATGGGCCTACTTCCTCTCTGAAAATGAATCTCCCGAATACACACTGGACTGAATTCTCAAAGTGCCTCCACTGGCACCCAGGCCCTGACACTTAATATCAGATTTTTTACCTTCCTGTTTTTATTGCATAGCAGGGGTGTCCAGGGTTGACCTTCAAGGCAAGGCAATTGGTGCATTAACTCTTTAATGTATTACCACATTCACATACCAACATTTAGCCCACTACTTTGTGTAAGTATAACGTATCCTTTCGTAGGTGCCTTCATAGTGACCAAATTAAATTCAAATGAATCGGACTGAAAAAGAAACAAGCTACCCTAAGTAGGAAAAGGATTTAACGTTTACATTACTACACAGGTTGTACCTTTCAGAAAGGTGGTGACCCAGATAGTGCAATGTGTGTTTATTTAACAGCCCTTCCAAATGCATCAGCCTGCCTTTGTATTTTTAGATTACAATGCCTTATAACCAGAAAAGTGTGGAGGCTGTTGGTTGGTATAAACTTTCAGGTTCAACATGTCCCAGATCCTTGAAGAAGTTACATGTCTGAAATGTTTCCACTTGACTTTTGTGTCACCTAGAGTGTTCCTAGGTACTCAAATGACAAAACAATCAGCTGACCAGTAGCCAGACTTTCCTTTTTTGAAACATGTGTCCATCGCTGGCACAGGACAAAATCTGGCAAGATACAGAACAACCGATTACAAGATCTGGCATATGGAATCACAAACAGCTCCCTCCTCAGTGCATCAGGTCTGTGCCATCTTCTTCATGGACAAAAAAGAAACGTGATTGATGTACATGAGTGATTGCTGGGAATGATCCAGATAAAAATATTTCGGCAGCACTGAAGCAGTACACCCTTGGCTGTGGATGACCCTGCACTGTAAGGGCATCCTTTGGACAATGCATAGACACAAATATGTAGCACTATCATGGTACTGTGGTAACCTTTAATTTAGCTTTTGCTCAATAGCTTTTTTTCCCTTCCCTTCCTCCCCTTGAACTGTGCACAGGACATGTCAATTTCATTCAGACTAAATAAATATTTCCCTAAAGCCACTGCCTGTCTACATCGCATGAAGCCTAAATGTCCCTCCAGGTGACAACAGCGATAGAGACTTAGATCAGTAACAGGACCTACTCTGTCTTCTCAGTCTTCATTCTGTCCTGGGTCCTCAGATGATCAGATTTAGAAGCCATGTACATCACTGATCTAAGATATAAATGCACAATGAGTGAAGTAAATGTGCTATGTCACAATTTATCATCTTTTGAGGGGAAAATACATGTCTGAATCAATTGAGTCTTGGCCTGAGCAGCATTTACTCAGGACAGTCGGCAAGCTTGGAATAAACTCAGGCCTGAGTTTGATACATTTGTCCTTATTATCCCTGTTGATGTTTACATTTCTTTAGGCCTGTAACTACATGGACACCAGGCAGTGACAGAGGTACTACAACCTCCTTCAATCCATAATTTGCACCTGTTATTTGACTCCCCCATTGTTTGTGAGTATACTCAGGCTTAAAGGTTAACAAAAGAGAAGCAGGCCAAGCTTGCTGCTGCAACAACGGATCAATGTCAAGTAAATAACCTTTTCTACCTTATTTCCCGAGCAGTATCGATCTGTTTCTTCCCCTCCTTCTCCCCTCTCCATTCCATCCCTCCTTATGTCTCCTTGCTTTCCAACCAACATGGGATCCTCAACCATGTTTCATATTAAATGTGTGAAGTGGCATTTGTGTCAGACCATTTTTTGGTAATTATCCTCTGAAACGTATTCCTGTAAAGTATTTCTTTGCAATACGGGGAGGAGAATAAATTAGTTTAGACATGCACGTCTGATTTATTTCCTCAATTCATTTGTTTTCTTTAGCTTGTGTCAGACTTCATTTTGAGTTGTAAAGAAAATCTCAATTTAACCATTTGTATATGTCATGGGTTGGGGTTGCTTTCATGCTTTTATACCTCATTTAGTCTCTTGGTTTGGTTATGATCCATCATCTGGTTCATACAGAATATCAGATAGAGAGATGGTGAGTTTGCTACTTCATCAGAAGCAATAACATAACAACCTTGTAACGTGTCCATGCGATCAGATCATCCTGTCATGTTATGTTTATGGAAATTCATGAAAAGAGTGGGATTTGAATTAGAAATGTTACTAAGCCATTTTAGGCGTGTGTTAAATGTTGAACTAACATTGTTTTAGATATGTATCATGTCAAACCCACGTAAACCTGTGTAGAGAGATCTACTTACATGGCCGAATAAAAAGCCAAGTTGGGATCCCGATCCTAAATTACTAAAAACTCTGCACCCTTGTTTTCTTTGTAAGGATTGGTGTCCAGTGAACTGCATTGATTTCCCTTGGCCTGTGCAGATCCCACTCCAACTTGAGTGACTATCAAGCCCTTTCCTTGTGATGACACTGCACTAAAACTCCATCAGACCAGCCTCTCTGTGATAAATGTTCCTGTGCTGTGACTCTTTCCCCCGGCTAATACAAACAAGTGTTAGGTTGTAAGCTTTTATGGTCACACTTTCTTTAACGGCATGTTGCTCATCAGGTAAATAATGGCTTGCTATTAGTGACTAATGAATAACACAATTAGGCACTGATTACCCTAGGAATAACCTTTTTCCATCAACTAGAGAACTATATCCCCTTACGCTCAGTCCCTTGATTTGGTAATTCACCTTTAAAGAAATGTGTCCTGAAAATCTCAATATATCTTTCTATAATGTACCATATTGTACCATAACAGAGAAATACAGCTGAGTAACTCCAGACACAATAGAGTCCTGTCTGGCTCTGTGGAAATGTGTCCTCAGATGAACTTGTAAACACAGTTGTGTACATCTGTGCCACAGACTCAGTTAGATGCTGAACCTCTATTGATTTCCTCAGGCAACAACAGGGGAGCCAGATAGTGGTGAAACATAGGTTGAATAGTAGTTTGTGTTCTTGCCCTTATGTTACAAGAACACCTAGATCTGTGACATGGTCAGAACAAACACAGTTAGTGAGAGAAAAACCCAAACAACAAAATTGAATGAACATACATACATACGGTAATGGAAATCCATAAAGACCAAATAATGAGGTTGGGTAAGAATATACTGAGCATTTACTTAAATAGCCTTGGTTTCTCAAATGACTGCCTCGCCTGGTTCACCAACTACTTCTCAGATAGAGTTCAATGTGTCAAATCGGAGGGCCTGTTGTCTGGACCTCTGGCAGTCTCTATGGGGGTGCCACAGGGTTCAATTCTCGGGCGACTCTATTCTCTGTTATCAATGATGTCGCTCTTGCTGCTGGTGACTCTCAGATCCACCTCTACGCAGACGACACCATTTTGTATACATCTGGCCCTTCATTGGACACTGTGTTAACAAACCTCCAAACGAGCTTCAATGTCATACAACACTCTTCCGTAGCCTCCAGCTGCTCTTAAACCGGCTAGTAAAACTAAATGCATGCTCTTCAATCGAACGCTGCTTGCACCGCCCGCCGTCTAGAATCACTACTCTCGGCGGGTCTGACTTAGAATATGTGGACAACTACAAATACCTAGGTGTCTGGTTAGACCGTAAACTCTCCTTCCAGACTCACAAATAAGCCATCTCCAATCCAAAGTTAAATCTAGAATCGGCTTCCTGTTTCGCAACAAAGCCTCCTTAACTCATGCTGCTAAACATGCCCTCGTAAAACTGACTATCCTACCGATCCTTGACTTCGGCGATGTCATTTACAAAATAGCCTCCAACACTCTACTCAGCAAATTGAATGTAGTCTATCACAGTGCCATCCGTTTGTCACCAAAGCCCCATATACTATCCACCATTGATTGACCTGTACGCCTCGTTGCCTGGCCCTCACTACATATTCATCGCCAAACCCACTGGCTCCAGGTCATCGATAAATCACTTATAGGCAAATCCCAGCCTTATCTTAGCTCATTGGTCACCATAGCAACACCCACCCGTAGTATGCGCTCCAGCAGGTATTTCTCACTGATCATACCCAAAGCCAACACCTCCTTTGGCCGCCATTCCTTCCAGTTTTCTGCTGCCAATGACTGGAACGAACTGCAAAATCTCTGAAGCGGGAGACTCTTATCTCCCTCACTAACTTTAAGCATCAGTTATCAGAGCAGCTTACCGATCACTGCACCTGTACACAGCCCATCTGTAATTAGCCCACCCAACTACCTCATCCCCATATTGTTATTTATTTTGCTCATTTGCACCCAGTACTCTCTATTTGCACATCATCTTCTGCACATCACTCAGTGTTAATACTAAATTGTAATTATTTTGCTCTATGGCCTATTTATTGCCTTACCTCCATAACTTACTACATTTGCACACACTTTATATAGATTTTCTATTATGTTATTGACTGTAGGTTTTGTTTATTTCATATGTAATTCTGTGTTGTTGTTGTTTTTATCGCACTGCTTTATCTTGGCCAGGTCGCAGTTGTAAATGATAACTTGTTCTCAACTAGCTTACCTGGTTAAATAAAGTTGAAACATTTTTTTTTTTAAAGGTACAGTTTACAGGTCTAGACTTTTGGGACAATGTTGACGCCTGTGGCAGTGAGAGTAATTGCATGCCTGCACTTGAACGCACTTTATCTTGTGCACCATACTCTACGAGCGTGCTAGATTGACAGCTGTCTGATGGAGTGCATGCTAAGAATTGCATGGATTCACCTTTGACGGTCACAGACTAAAACATTTGGACTCGTGGAGCAGAATTGATAGCAGCGACAATTCTGTAGAATTTCATCTCAACATGCTGTATCTTTGTTCACATTTGCCCAACAACTTGAATATTTTTCTGCTGTGGAGTTGTATAGTCATGTAAACATTAGTGCTAGCAACAACATCCTCATATCCACTGCAGTACACAGCTAACATGACATAGGAAAATGCTTAGTTCAATAATGGAAATTGACATCTCACGCACATTAGCTAGTAAACCAAAGATAGCTTGTAGCTTTGGTCAAAACTCCTTTCAGTTGCAGCAGCCTGGGCTGTCCAATGCCTATCAGCTGTTTTTGAAATGACACCGATGTTGGCTAAACGTAAAGTACAAACGTCAACCTGCATTTGAAACATGACACAAATATATCAATATATTATATTATATTATATTACATGTGAACTCAAGTTAATGCCAGAAATGTTCATACTTTAGCAATAAAAACAATTTTGCAAATGACAACTGTTTACTATTACTAGCAATATGGGCCTATCGATAAACAAATATTGTGAAACAAACAAGAAATAAGACAAAAAATAGAAAACCTGAGCGTGCATAACTATTCAACCCCAAAGGTCAATACTTTGTAGAGCCACCTTTGCAGCAATTACAGCTGCAAGTCTCTTGGGGTATGTCTCTATGCTCGGCACATCTAGTCACTGGGATTTTTGCCCATGCTTCAAGGCAAAACTGCTCCAGCCTCCTTCAAGTTGGATGGGTTCCGCTAATGTACAGCAATCTTTAAGAAATACCATAGATTCTCAATTGGATTGAGGTCTGGGCTTTGACTAGGCCATTCCAAGACATTTAAATGTTCCCTTAAACCACTTGAGTGTTGCTTCAGCAGTATGCTTAGGGTCATTGTCCTGCTGGAAGGTGTACCTC
>NW_025539331.1:0-13541 GCF_020615455.1 Coregonus clupeaformis
TTAACTATGCATTAATGACTGTCGAAACAACACTGTGTTAACAGTCGTTAGAGTAACTTATTTTCTTGTCTTGTCCCAGTTGAAGGGTTGTGTGAGGGGATCCGGGCAGGCCTGGTGGACGTGGCTATCTGGGTGGGGACCTGTGCTGACTACCCCCGAGGAGACGCATCTACAGGGTGGAACTCCGTATCCAGGGTCTTCATAGAGGAGCTGCCCAAATGAGAGGCCGTCTTTATTAAGTGATGGGACCAGGCAAAATAGAGAAAGAACCCCTAACAATCCTTCTGAAGCCTTTGACTACATATCAGTTTTGTTTCTGGATGGGTTCCTAGTCTATGACAATGTCCTCTGGCCAATCAGACAACTTCAGTTGTGGCTAAATACAGTATCACTGATGTTCACTTGAATGTTTTGTACTACAGAAGGTAGGGTCTAGTATATTGAACACCTGAAATTAGATTTATTCCTCATTAGTCCCATTTCTGTTTAATAAAGCAAGATTTTGTCTGAGCTTGTAATCTGCTGAAGTCTTACATTTTTAAATGAATTACTGTCAATAAAGTAATCTTTTGTATGAATCAAGCATTGTGTTACTCATTACACTATAATATGTTTTCCTATCAGATAATACATTTTTGTGAAAATTGGTGAATTCATAAAGAAATGCATGTGTTGATATATTTTTCAAGTGACAAGTGAACACAGCACAGCTGTTAAATTTAATCTGAGGCTAAAAAAAGCTACCAAATGTTTTCCTATCAGAGAAGAGCATTCTTTGAAAATTGGTTTATGCATGACCAGGTGAATTCAAAAAGAAATGCATGTGTTGATATGTTTTTCAAGTGACAAGTGAACACATCACAGCTGTTAAATTTAATCTGAAGCTAAAAAAAGCTACCAAATGTTTTCCTATCAGAGAAGAACATTCTTTGAACATTGATTTATGCATGACCAGGTGAATTCATAAAAAATGCATGTGTTCATATCGTTTTGAAATGACAAGTGAACACAGAACAGCTGTAAAATGTTATCTGAAACAAAAAGCTAACAAATACAAAAGGAACATAAAACTTGAAACTTTAATAGAACATTTTACCTGAAAATAAATGGACTAATGCCAATTCAACACTGATATTTCAGATTAAGACTTCTGAAATTAACATTATTTCAAAGATGTTGAACAGTGCAATCAGTCTTCTGCGATCATTTCCAATGACATCATTCACATGAGGGTTTACATGCACTACAGCATGATGCCAATAAGTTAAATAAAAACAAATTGGGTGTACATTATACCCTGAAAATAGCAGGTATGCTCTTTTAATGTCGACGTTTAAATCAGACTTATATTACACACACACACATACGGTATTCACATCACAGTCAGCAGCCAGCAGCCTTGAAAGAATGGTTTCTTTTTGCTTTGATGTTTCACCCCCACATCCTGTACAGTACCTCCAGTGAGGTCTGTTCTTCTGTGATGCATCCAAGGAAGAGACAGAGAGACCAGTCTTTAATTACCAGCATTGTCAACATCATCTCTCTGAGAATGCCAAACCTCGAATGCATACTATAGATGAAAGTCCTGGTTTTTCATAGTGATAATAATATCTAATTCCACCACATGCTTTTGGAGTTGCTTTATGGTTGTTTTGACTCTGCTGCCAGAGGTGCATCCAGGTGATATGTCCGCTCCAGTTGTCCAGTTACCTGCTGTGACAGTTCTGGAGACTTCAGTTCATGGCTTACCTTATCTAGCACCACATACATTGTCTGAGTGTCCCTTCCTCTTTGTGGTCCTGCCATGGCTGTCTCCTTAGTCCTCCTCACTTCTGGCCCATCAGGAAGCGAGACACGTTCTCATAGACCACGAAGGTGATACAGCAGGCTGGGGTGACACGGATCAGGTTGGGCACCATGCCTTTATAGAACCCTACAGCTCCCTCATTCCTGTGGAGGAGGGACCAAAATAAACACAGTAGTCACTATGTGGAAAAACACCAGACTGAAATGTCAGCATTGGAATGGGCGTTAGCAAGCTTTCTCATGGCTCTCTGTAGGGTTAGAGTTTGAAGCTGCGGATCTTAGTTGCTTCACACTGTTATGTTACCAAACCCCATGAACATGGTTATATGCCCACTTAACAGTAAATTATAGCAAGTTTTGGCTAGTTAACCTAAAACTAGCTGTTTTTCGTGTATGTACTGTAAACCAACAGTGTGGTCTTGGCCTACCTCCATGTCCTCCTGACCACATCCAGGACTCCATTGTACTTATTATGCTGGTCCTGCAGGCGAGCCCGCACCACCTGGTAAGGGTATGTAGTAGCCACAGCAAATATTTTGGATAGAGCTGCCATTGTGATATATTCCAATGGATTCTGGTCAGACCGAGAGAGAGAGGTTGGAGGAGTGATGCCTGTGAGTCACTTACTTCACAAGCATTACGGTAATTCTTCCAGAAATCCTGCAACACTTAGAAGTGGGTTTTCTTTATGAGTAATTTAAAGGTTTATTACCCATATGGTTGAGTGATTAAAACTATGAACACATTTACATTAGGCGTGGTTATAGAAGTCTTAATGTTTCCTCACTCTGCAGGCTGCACTCACCAGTTTAGCTTCTGAAGGCATTTTCTTGTATTTGTTGTAGTCTCTCTTCAGCTCCTCATAGGCCATGAACTGCAATGCCCCGTGTGACGTGCCAAATAAACCAGGAACATACCCCTGGAGGATTAAACACTGGGGTCATTTTCTGTACCTGACAAATAAACTTTGTTTTAGCGCCAATTAAAGGTTATACATTATCTTCCAAATCCAATTGATATGATCATGGTATTTATAATATTGAAAAATACTTATAGCTGATATAAAAGACACTCATATCTTGAAAGACAATTTATCATATTGACTACCCAGGCTGTTCAATTCTGGTCCTGGAGGTCTGAAACACTTCTGTTTTTGTTTCTACCTGGTATTTAATTGCACTCAACTGGTGGCCCGGGTCTGAATTAGTCCCTTATTAGAAGGAGAGGATGACAACCAGAAGTGTTTTAGCCCTCCAGGACTGACATTGAACAGCTCTGCCCTGTGCATGATGTACCTACCTCTACTAACACTGACTTTGCTGATAACTTGAGGAAAAATGTACTTATTACTATGACTGTGAACAGCTGTGTAAAGTAGTTAAGTAAAAAGACTTTAAAGTACTACTTAAGTCGTTTTTTGGGGTATCTGTACTTTACTATTTATATTTTGGACAACTTTTACTTTAATACCTTCCTAAAGAAAATAATGTTTAAAAAAATAAGAAAATGGTGCCGTCTGGTTTGCTTAATATAAGGAATTTGAAATGATTTATACTTTTGCTTTTGATACTTAAGTATATTTTAGCAATTACATTTACTTTTGATACTTAAGTATATTTGAAACCAGATACTTAAGACTTTTACTCAAGTAGTATTTTACTGGGTGACTTTCACTTTTACTTGAGTGGTATGTATCTTTACTTTTACTGAAGTGGGATGACAATTGGGTACTTTTTCCACCACAGACTGTGAAATGTGGTTGTCTCACCTAGCTATTTTAGGATTAATGCATTAAATGTATATATGTCCCATGTAGCTCAGTTGGTAGAGAATGGCGTTTGCAACGCCAGGGTTGTGGGTTCGATTCCCACGGGGGTCCAGTATGAAAATATATGCACTCACTAACTGTAAGTCGCTCTGGATAAGAGCGTCTGCTAAATGACTAAAATGTAAATATCCCTCTGGACAAGAGTGTGCTAAATTGCTAAAATGTAAAATGGGGTACTACCCACCCTAGTGGTAGTCTATAAAACATGCATTAAAATCTTATGCAACTACAGTACATTCTGTCAAACTTCAATTAAAGCTGCAATATGTAACTTTTTGGGCAACCCGACCAAATTCACACAGAAATATGAGGTATAGGTATGTCACTCATTGAAAGCAAGTCTAAGAAGTGGTAGCTCTGTTCTACGAGGCTATTTCTATGCTTCTCGTTCTTAAGTTTCATTTTTGAGTCTTTTACTTTCGGTTTTGAACACATTTACATTTTAGTCATTTAGTACCAGCTTCAAACTGTTGAAAATGTAATATTTTGGGGTATGGAAAAGCTATTTCACAGCGGTTTAGATGGTACAATGATTCTCTACACTATACTTCCTTGTAAAATGAAATTAGGCTATTTGCTTCAATCACTGAACACAATCGGTGCTTATTAGAGACAGGTTTCTATTTGAGCCAGGCGACTATTTCCTTATTGCACACAGCTTTTGCTCAATAAAAGGTTGAAAAGACTCCCACACTGTTTATTGTGACCAGTATGACCAGCATAATAACCAGCATTATAATAACAAATCCATTGTAGATCAGACTTGCAAAGACTAGGCTGCCTATCATACACCCCGATTTCACGCATCAGCACAATAAAGAGCTCCGTGTTTTCTTTTTGGTGGCACCATGGCTAGCAATAATGAAATTAAAAAATGTGACTGTGGGAATATAAGAGCTGTGTCCATGGTAACCTCATTTAGACCCAGCGTTTATCTGAAACAGCCGTTTATCTGAAACAGCCGTTTATCTGAAACAGCCGTTTATCTGAAACAGCCGTTTATTTGCTGAAATGTTTGCAGATGCCCAGCTATTAAAAAGGACAGGTGGCTATTTGAGACTCAGCGTTTAATTGAAGATTTTACGGTACATTGCCTAATTTTAGGCTGTGAGGGATCATAAGGAGAAAACATGTTTACATATGACACCATTCACATGTCCTGCACATTCACTGGACCTGGACCTGACTTGTAAGCAGACAAGAAAGTCCTAATAAGCTCTATTCAGGATACAGCCATCATACATACAGATGACAAACCCTGGGTTATACTGAGCCTCACCCTGTACAGTCCAGGTATCCCCTCGTGCCGGTAGATCTTCACCAGTGCATCTATCATCCCTTTATACTGTTTCCTGGTGGGATCAGTGTTATACTGCAGCACCAGGCGAGTCTTAGTCACCCAGATAGGGTTGGTTAGGGTGAGAGTCAATACACCTGGAGACGGAGGAAACAGAGGTGAGTTTCTGACACACACACACAGCTGCATAAGTGTACAACATGAATTAAACCAAACTACAAGCTCTACGCTACACTACATGGAGCCTGTGAAGCATGGAGCTGGTGAAGACCCCTATCTCATTAAGGTTTATTAAAGTCACATGACACAGGGCAGCCAGTGTCTTTCTTTCCTTTTCCATTGTCTGTCAGTGAGTGCAGGGCATTAGTTTATTCCACTGAACTCTCTAACATGATTAGGCTAGGGTCAATCAAATCACATGACCGTATACAGCCAGAAAAATAATAAAAGTTCAGCAAATTGACCAATAACTGTATACATATGTAATTTTGCCTTAGTCAGAGGAGTCAAATATTTTGTTCCAACTAGTCAGTCACACGCCTGATTCAACCAATCAAAGTCTGGACTTGTGGAGCAGTCTATGATATGTTTATTTAGATGTGTGATGTTAACTGTTTGATCAAACAGTGTTGACCTTCGAAGTTGTGGTATTGACCACACACCACCACCAGTGTGTGTGTCCCTGGGGTCTAGACAGAGGCAGTACTAACCTGCTTGGGCGGCTGACAGCAGGTGTTCTGTGGCACTCAGTTCAGACTGACGGCTTTCCTTAGTGTACGCCTTAATGGCATTGTAACTGTGGGGGAAGTTAACACAGACAGAACAGAAAATTCATTGGACACTTCAATAGACAAATCCTGACGCTACCATTGCTATTTAAAAGTGCTAGAGTACAATGTAGAAATATTATCAACAGTCATGTTAAGTGATGAGTTCATAGTTGATTGGATAGACCAGGGGTTTTCAAACTGGGCTGCAGTGGGTCCGGCAATTTTTTGGGGCAATTTTTGGGAGGGTTTTTTAACGTGAAAAATTATTATTTTAGGAATAACGCTAGCTGCAACAGAATACCATTGTGGATACAATGTTTATGTCTCTGTGTCCAGAATGAAGGAAGTTAGAGGTAGTTTCACAAGCCCATGCCAACTAGCGTTAGTGCAATGACTTGAAGTCTACAGGAACAGTTAGCATGCTAACTGTTCCTGTTCTTCCGACTCTGGGGAAGTAGATAAATGGCTTCATTGCCAAAATCTCAAACTACCCCTTTAATATGGAGGCGATGATTGTGGACTACAGGAAAAAGAAGAGGACCGAGCACGACCCATTCTCATCGACGGGGCTGTAGTGGAGCAGGTTGAGAGCTTCAAGTTCCTTGCTGTCCACATCACCAACAAACTAACATGGTCCAAGCACACCAAGACAGTCGTGAAGAGGGCACGACAAAACCTATTCCCCCTAAGGAGACTGAAAAGATTTGGCATGGGTCCTCAGATCCTCAAAAGGTTCTACAGCTGCACCATCGAGAGCATCCTGACTGGTTGCATCAATGCCTGGTATGGCAACTGCTCGGCCTCCGACCGCAAGGCACTACAGAGGGTAGTGCGTACGGCCCAGTACATCACTGGGGCCAAGCTTCCTGCCATCCAGGACCTCTATACCAGGCGGTGTCAGAGGAAGGCCCTAAAAATGGTCAAAGACTCCAGCCACCCTAGTCATAGACTGTTCTCTCTGCTACTGCACGGCAAGTGGTACCGGAGCTCCAAGTCTAGGTCCAAGAGGCTTCTAAACAGCTTCTACCCCCAAGCCATAAGACTCCAGAACATCTAATCAAATGGCTACCCAGACTATTTGCATTTTGTTATAATGTCTGAGCAGAGGAACACAGCATTAGCCATGGCAAAATGCATAGAATTGCTGGAAATTAGCTTTAAAACTGCAGAATTGTCTCTCAGCTCCATGCCAAACTGTATAGAATTGCGGGAAATTAGCTTCAAAACAGTAACATTTTCTGTCAGCTCAATAGATAAATCTGTAGAGTTGCAGAAAATGTGCTTTACAACAGCAAAATTCTCTCTATGCCGCCGAGATACTGTACCTTTCGAGCTAATAATGTTAAGAGTTTACACTCCCTCTTCTAATTAACTGTGGGTAGGTGAAAATAATGAAACCGTCTACCAAATCTATTCATTTTCAAATGTTGATTACTCCTACTTGCCTTTACCATTCACCTGATGATAAGACAAGACTTTCTTAATTTTTTTGTCGCCAGTTTTCCTGGGCGGAAGTACCTGGAAATTCCAATAAATGTCGGCTGATGCATGCATGCTGTCATGTCATCCAGTGTCATATTGTAAAGATATTATCCCAGAGAAAGTAGAACGGTTTTACGTCTTCTGGTTATACTTACAAGAAGAAGTAGAGGCCCCATGATGCCCCAGCACCCCAGATGTTGGGGGTGACTCCTTGGTAGAGTCCTCGGACCCCCTCCTGCTGCCACACATTTCTCAAACAATGGATAATGCCATTATATTTAGGTCTCAGGTCCAGTCCATCACTCACTGCAGGAAAATGACAAGGCAGGGGAAAACATACACTGTCCGAGTCAACAGAACATCAACTGTCCATTTAAGTTACAGCCAGGTAGCTAGCTACTATGTTATTACCATGTGCCGATTGCATCATTTGCAGGTTCCCAATCTTACACCTGTCAAAGGCAGAAATTAGCTAGCTGCTGCCAGTCCCTTTTAGGCTGGACAAATAAACACCTTGTAGCTACTGTAAGAGTTTTAGAGCCACACATTGACATACATAACTTTACCTGCAAACCTGATTTTGACTAGGTCAAGAGGGTGCAGCACCAGTGTTGACACGACTCCTCCACCGAGTCCTGCAACCAAATTCTCTATTTTGACATGGCTGTAGACTTGCTGGATATGTCCAGTTATGGAGAAAGGTCTGCCACTTCCAGGTCCTGTTGCAGCTGTCTCTTTATTTGAAGTAGCAGGACTCATGTTTACCTTGCTATTCTGTGAATTTAGCTAGAATTAAGTTAACGCCAGCTACTTGATTATTCAGATCTTATTCAACAGAACGCGCACGGTATCGTGCTCCTGTTAAAATATAATCCCAGAATCCAAAAGGCACATACCTGAAGTAACCACATCATATTTTAAGACGTTTTAGTGACCCACGTTTTTGTCATGCGGTACAAGCTACATTTCTGTCTGGCACGACCTTTCCAATGACTCCTTCGAAGCAGATATGCCGAGTTCAAAACAACTGCATCTCGGAACTCGGAAATCTCAGACTTCCGACTTCAATGCGTTCAAGACAACTGGGAACTCTGAAAAAAACGAGCTTCGGCTGTGAAAAATATTTTGAACTGTCTTCCAAGTCGGGAACTCGGGCATCCATCATTTGACGTTGTTTTTTCCGAGTTCCCAGTTGTCTTGAACGCACCAAAAGCACCAATACTTTAGGAAATGTGACGCAATTTGGAGGACATTACTATCCCACAATGCAACAGTAAAAGGCACACCCCCGACCACCATGGCAGTCTGCGAGCCAGATTTGCAATAACCGCAGCGTATGTTATGAAGCTGTGTTTACGTCGGTGAACTGAAATTGTAAACAAAATGAGTTGCTTATGGATGGGTAATGTAAGTCCTGATATGTTACTTTAACAACTTTGCATGCATGGAAAACTATCATTAGCATATCCTAGCTCTTGTGTTACTCCCACTTTAGGATAGCTAGTGTTACCACCTCTCAGTGCTACCAACTAGCTCGTTAGCTAATAGATGCACCCTCAGGCATTTTCATTATTTGGCAAACGTTAGCTAGTTCTTGCTCACTGACAAGCCCCAAAGAGCCTCTAGTCTAGTGAAGCCTGTCATTTCCAGGTCTGAAAGACCACACTAAGTCAGTGTCCCGGAAAGTTTGAGAATATGTCCAGTTGAATGTAGCTACACTAAGTTACAGAGTGTAGGTAATTTACAGTAGCAAGCTAGAGTAGAGGTTTTCTGTTCAAGTTAGTGTTTTTCTCTCATCCCCTGTAGTTAGAGCCTTATATGGATGAGAAGTTCATCTCTCGTGCATTTGCCACCATGGGAGAGCTTGTGGTGGGGGTGAGAATCATCCGGAACAAAATGAACTGGTAAGACAGGAGAACATTAGGCTAATGCAATAGAAGGGTTATGAGTGATAATGACTGTTTTTTGTCTTTGGGGATGTCTAGTAGCTACTGTATATTACTATCACTATTCACCAACAGAAGAAATTGCACAAACACGACACGTACATGCATGTGTTTTGGACCTTCTCCACCTTGTGTAGGGGTGCGGCAGGCTATTGCTTTGTTGAGCTGGCGGACGAGGCCACTGCTGAGCGGTGTCTCAGGAAAGTAAACGGGAAGCCTCTCCCTGGAGCCACACCGGTACAGTGCCACCACACACACACACACAGCACTCAATGATTCCACATTTTTTCCCAATCCCGAATCGACTCATAGCTCCTACCTCCTACCCCTATCTCAGGCACTCTGAGAGGATTGGATATGTATAGGGCATATGGTGAACTCTTGATATACCCATTAACTTTATTAGAGATAAATAATGTCTGGAATAATCCATTCTGAACAAAACACTCTCTTCTCTACAGCCGAAGAGGTTCAAACTAAACCGTGCCACGTACGGAAGACAAGGAGAGAACAGGTATGTACTGCATGCCACTGAACTTACTCTGTCCAGGGACTAACAGAGCCTCCCTTCATACAGTAGTGAAGGTAGTTGTGTGTAGATGAAGGAAGACACTTTTACTCCATTAGTTTGGTATGTTCAAGTTGTTCTCTCCCATCATGGATGTAGGAAATATCCCAAATAATCCACACTTTTCATTCATTATTCATTATTAATAGCATATAGATTTTTTATAAATATTATGTATTTTCATAAAGGTTTTCTTTCCCTGTCAAAAACAGGGGTGGTTACTCAGACAACAGGTACAATCAGGTGTACTCGTACAACAACAACCAGTACTACCAACAGTACCCTGACCACTACTCCAACTGGGGCTATGACCAGAACACAGGCAGCTACGGAGGTTACAACTACAACCACTATGACTATAGCAACCAGGTGTGTGTGTGTGTGTCCCGCACACACACTGTATTGCTCTTTAATTATACATAAGTTGTACCCATTCTAATGACCACTGAATATGTGATGTTAGAGGTTAATAACTATGGTTCTCAGGGTTATGGTATGGCTATTGTGAGTAAAAACCTGTCTCTTTCTTTTAGGGTTATGGGGAGACTGAAGATGATGGACTGGAGTGTGAGTGCTCAGTTTTCTTTCATTTCTCTAGCTTCATGATACAAAAAAGCAGCTTAAATATTTGACACTATTTGACATAATGTATTGAACCCAGGCCTGGAGTATAGCCTACAAACTGTCCAGTCTGTCTGATATGTATGGCTCTCTTGCTGTGCCCCTTTGTCTGTGTGCCTGACTGTGTGATCTTACTGTGTGCCTTGTGTGTGCCTCCTGCAGACCCCATGGTGGCACTGGATGTGGTGGCAGCCAACAGGCAGTACATGGAGGAGAGTGAGGAGCTGTATGATGCCCTCATAGACTGCCACTGGCCTGCCCTGGAGCCTCCTGGTCCTACTACTGCCGCTGCACCATCCAAGGCATAGTAGAGCTAGCAGACTCCCTGGTCGACAGACAGCAACAGTCGGACTCTCAACCTCTCGATGTGGATTGTTTGGAACAGCCCAGTGTGAAGGTTCAAAGGGTAAAGGCATCTCGTCCTGCCTGCCAAGTGTAGCTGGTCTTCAGTGTCTCGTACTCTTGCGAACAGACCACAGTGTATGATTCGTGTGATTCGTGTGAACCCAGCTCCAGTGACTGAAAGGATGCCCCCCTCATGTTTGAATTGAATTATTATTTTTATCACTCACCCCCACTCATTTCTTTTGGGTTATTGGACACTGGTTTGGTTCCAATTGCCCAATGAACAGGCTTGTTTCGGTGCTTGATGTCTTTGTAATCATATCTTCAAGGACCGCGGTGCTAGTATTAGCCTCTGTCTTTCCCTCCCTCACATAGCTTCCTTTTTCATATTTATTGTCCACACTGGAAAATAGAATAATATTGAAATATAATCCCTATTCGACACCCTATTCAACCCATTGATTATCTATCTAGGGTCACTTGCTTCTTATTGTGGAGTGGAAGACTGTGTAGTAGGTGTTTTAAACCTTTCTCCTCCATGTTATAATTTGAAAGCTGTGGGACAGGCAGGGTTGTTGATTCTGCTTTGTGTAAATATTCGTCAACAGAAGAAAATGTGGAGGTGTGTGTTCATTCTCAATTAATCAGTAACACTTTATAATAACTTACATGAATAATACATTATAAATGCTTCATCAATTATTAATGCTTTTACATTTTTTCATATAATGAAATACTTAAATAGGTTATGAATGCTTATTCATGAGAGTTATTATAAAGTGTAACTGTTTCATCAATGTCAAATGGGATGTCCTGTTTAGCAGGATATGATGGTATTCTTTAAGGTTAGTCTACAGGTCACCTCATATTACTGTAGTAGAAATACAGTATCAGATCAGCTGGTTCAGTGTTAATAGCTCCAAGACCACATGCTGACTGCAGCAAAGAATATCAGTATCTACAAGCTCACATCACTAGTGTTCATATGTCTTGCTTTTGAAAATAAATACATGTGACATTGATGCTCAGAGACCGACATGTATTAAAAGCTAATTTTGATACATTTAATTAATTGTGCGATATTTGGAATATTTGGAATATTTCACTTTCTCTGGATGTAGGAGTAATAACATGAATTGGTGCGACTTGAGTTTTGCCATCAGCTGGAAGACTGTGTCCCCTTTTCTCAGCAGACAGAAGGAGGGCGGAGGGACGATGAGTCAGGTGAGAGGCAGCCTCACCGCTGCTCCCTCCCACCCCTCAGACTGACCATCAGATGTAGGTCATCAGTCCAGTAAAATATATATACACTGCTCAAAAAAATAAAGGGAACACTTAAACAACACATCCTAGATCTGAATGAATGAAATAATCTTATTAAATACTTTTTTCTTTACATAGTTGAATGTGCTGACAACAAAATCACACAAAAATTATCAATGGAAATCAAATGTATCAACCCATGGAGGTCTGGATTTGGAGTCCCCCTCAAAATTAAAGTGGAAAACCACACTACAGGCTGATCCAACTTTGATGTAATGTCCTTAAAACAAGTCAAAATGAGGCTCAGTAGTGTGTGGCCTCACATGCCTGTATGACCTCCCTACAACGCCTGGGCATGCTCCTGCTGAGGTGGCGGATGGTCTCCTGAGGGGATCTCCTCCCAGACCTGGACTCAAAGCATCCGCCAACTCCTGGACAGTCTGTGGTGCAACGTGGCGTTTGGATGGAGCGAGACATGATGTCCCAGATGTGCTCAATTGGATTCAGGTCTGGGGAACGGGCGGGCCAGTCCATAGCATCAATGCCTTCCTCTTGCAGGAACTGCTGACACACTCCAGCCACATGAGGTCTAGCATATGGGCCAACCGCACCAGCATATGGTCTCACAAGGGGTCTGAGGATCTCATCTCGGTACCTAATGGCAGTCAGGCTACCTCTGGCGAGCACATGGAGGGCTGTGCGGCCCCCCAAAGAAATGCCACCCCACACCATGACTGATCCACCGCCAAACCGGTCATGCTGGAGGATGTTGCAGACAGCAGAACGTTCTCCACGGCGTCTCCAGACTCTGTCACGTCTGTCACATGTGCTCAGTGTGAACCTGCTTTCATCTGTGAAGAGCACAGGGCGCCAGTGGCGAATTTGCCAATCTTGGTGTTCTCTGGCAAATGCCAACGTCCTGCACGGTGTTGGGCTGTAAGCACAACCCCCACCTGTGGACGTCGGGCCCTCTATACCACCCTCATGGAGTCTGTTTCTGACCGTTTGAGCAGACACATGCACATTTGTGGCCTGCTGGAGGTCATTTTGCAGGGCTCTGGCAGTGCTCCTCCTGCTCCTCCTTGCACAAAGGCGGAGGTAGCGGTCCTGCTGCTGGGTTGTTGCCCTCCTACGGTCTCCTCCACGTCTCCTGATGTACTGGCCTGTCTCCTGGTAGCGCCTCCATGCTCTGGACACTACGCTGACAGACACAGCAAACCTTCTTGCCACAGCTCGCATTGATGTGCCATCCTGGTTGTAGACTCCGTCTCATGCTACCACTAGAGTGAAAGCACCGCCAGCATTCAAAAGTGACCAAAACATCAGCCAGGAAGCATAGGAACTGAGAAGTGGTCTGTGGTCACCACCTGCAGAACCACTTCTTTATTGGGGGTGTCTTGCTAATTGCCTATAATTTCCACCTGTTGTCTATTCCATTTGCACAACAGCATGTGAAATGTATTGTCAATCAGCGTTGCTTCCTAAGTGGACAGTTTGATTTCACAGAAGTGTGATTGACTTGGAGTTACATTGTGTTGTTTAAGTGTTCCCTTTATTTTTTTGAGCAGTGTATTATGCTCACTTAGCGGTGCTTCACAAGTAATACAACAAATTA
>NW_025539332.1:0-13540 GCF_020615455.1 Coregonus clupeaformis
CCTAATTTCTACACAATCCAATATGACCCATGGTCCTTCTAGCCATCTCTATTTAGAACAACAATCCAATATGACCCACGGCCCTCCTAGCCATCTCTATTTAGAACAACAATCCAATATGACCTATGGTCCTTATAGCCATCTCTATTTAGAACAACAATCCAATATGAACCATGGTCCTTCTAACCATCTCTATTTAGAACAACAATCCAATATGACCCACGGCCCTCCTAGCCATCTCTATTTAGAACAACAATCCAATATGATCCACGGCCCTTCTAGCCATCTCTATTTAGAACATAAAGTAAGCAAAAATGCCCCCAGTCATCAAGCTAGGTAAGAGATCATTGTTAAATATGTTTAAGTGATTGATAAGACTGAACTAGATCAAAGCTAATTCAATGATCAATATTGTGTTGCACCTTTAACCAATAGCCTAACAAATGAACAACTCTTTAAAAAACAGTTGGGCTGAAGTTAAACCATTTGTTGCGTGCAAGCTGCCAGGTATTGTTCACCACTATCTCTGAAAGGGTTATTGCACAGCAGTTATTAACTTGTGATGTTACCACAATACAACATATAATTCCTTGACACCAAGATAAATAGCATAGCTGATGTTTCATTAATGATTTATTCTGTAAAATTGTAGTAACATAAAGATATATTCTAAGGCATGGCTACTTGGCCTACATATTATTTGAGGAGAGCCTACTATTACATAAAGACTGTGCATTGTGCATAATGCAACATTATCCAACTCTCTAGGGGGACGATTACTGATTTTAAATCCATTGCTGAGACCAAGTTCTTTATAGACAGGACATAATGAGTATTTTCTGATTCTGAAGGTTTCCTTGATATTACGAAAGGTGTCCCACAGCGTTCGATTTTGGGTCCTGTACATTTTACTAACTACACAACTAAACAATATTGGTTTGTCTGTAAAAAATTGTAACCTTCACTTGTCTACGGGCATACTGCTGTGTATTCTGTTGACGAGGCTCTATCTGATCTTCAGTCTGCCTTCATTGATTTACAGAAAACCTTTATTGACCTCAAACTAGTATTGCAGTATATGTTTTCTAGAGCACATGTACTTTAGATTGTGCCCACGTTGATTGTGTCCCTGCTTACAAATATCTGGGCATCTGGATAGATGATGGGCTGTCTTTTAAAAAGCATATTGATGATTTAGTGAAGAAGCTGAGAATAAAAATGGGCTTCTTCTATAGAAATAAGTCCTGCCTCTCGCTTAATAGTAGAAAGCAGATAATTCAATCAACGTTCCTACGGTTCCTAGACTATGGTGACATCATCTATATGAATTCAGCTGCCACTTCATTAACGCGGTTAGATGCAGTTTACCATAGCGCACTTTGTTTTATTACTGGTGACAGGTTCAGTACACATCACTGCATTCTTTACCAGAAAGTAGGCTGGCCGTCTTTGAAGTTACATACAGTGCATTCAGAAAGTATTCAGACCCCTTGACTTTTTCCACATTTTGTTATGTTACAGCCTTATTCTAAAATGGATATCTATATTTTTTAAACTCATCAATCTACACACAATACCACATAGTGACAAAGCAAAAACAGGTTTTTAGAAATTGTTGCACATTTATTACAAATTAAAAACGAAAATATACATTTACATAAGTATTCAGACCCTTTACTCAGTACTTTGTTGAAGCACCTTTGGCAGCGATTACAGCATCGAGTCTTCTTGGGTATGATGCTACAAGCTTGGCACACTTTTATTTGGGGAGTTTCTCCCATTCTTCTCTGCAGATCTTCTCAAGCTCTGTCAGGTTGGATGGGGAGCGTCGCTGCACAGCTATTCAGGTCTCTCCAAGGATGTTCGATCGGGTTCAAGTCCGGGCTCTGGCTGGGCCACTCAAGGACATTCAGAGACTTGTCCCGAAGCCACTCCTGCATTGTCTTGGCTGTGTGCTTAGGGTCGTTGTCCTGTTGGAAGGTGAACCATCGCCCCAGTCTGATGTCTTGAGAGCTCTGGAGCAGGTTTTCATCAAGGATCTCTCTGTACTTTGCTCCGTTCATCTTTCCCTCGATCCTGACTAGTCTCCCAGTCCCTGCCGCTGAAAAACATCCTCAAAGCATAATGCTGCCACCACCATTCTTCACTGTAGGGATGGTATCAGGTTTCCTCCAGACGTGACTGTGACATGATGAGGTTGGACCCAGGAGCAGAGAATAGACCAAACGAGGAATCAGTGGTAAAAGTAAACGTAAATACTTTACTGAGAATAGGTAACAGCAGGATTACAGTAATGCTGAGAAAACAACAAACACTAGGACTAGAAAACTTACACAGGAGGCAAACACACATGACAAACAAATCAAGTTTCTGCAAAGGAAAACAGAAAACACATCTCTCTTAAAGGGGAACTCATAATTAGAAAACAGAAAACACCTGAGTGTCATAATAGTCTCTAGGACGGTCTCTGCCGCCCTCTGGTGACAGGTGGAACCATGACAGTACCCCCCCCCCTTCTAGAAGCGGCTCCAGCCGCGGAGCCAGGGCGACCACCACGGAGTTGGTTGAAATCCCGAACCAGTCCCGGATCCAGGATGTCATGGGCAGGCACCCACGCCCGCTCCTCGGGACCGTAACCCTCCCAGTCCACCAGGTACTGCAGGGCACCTTGGACCCGACGAGCCCCCAACAGATGCCGGACAGTGTAGTCCGGGCAGCCATCAATAAGCCGAGGAGGCTGCGGGGAAGGTGTGGGAGAGAAGGGACTTACCAGCTTGAGTCGGGACACATGGAAGGATGGACAGACCTTCATAGACCTGGGAAGCTGGAGACGGTAGGTGACCGGGTTGATGCTTCTCAGGATCTTGAATGGTCCAAAGTAGTGTGGAGTGAGCTTCCGCGAGGGGGGGGGGGACAAACCGGAACTGACACTCGAACTGCGACAGTTCAGTGGATGAGTTCGGCAGTGTGTTGTGAGCATACTCCGCCCAGACGAGGAACTTGCTACAGTTGACGGCCTGAGAAGAGACAAAACAGCGGAAGAACTTCTCCAGCTCCTGGTTGACCCGCTCAGTCTGCCCATTCGACTGTGGGTGGAACCCCGAGGAGAGACTCACCGATGCCTCCAACAGGGAGCAGAAGGCTTTCGAATACCGTGCCATGAACTGGGGCCCACGATCCAAGACAATGTCCTGGGGAAGTCCGTGTAGTCAAAAGACATTGGTAATCAAGAGATTAGCAGTCTCCCTCGCTGAGGGCAACTTGGGCAAAGCAATGAAATGGGCTGCTTTGGAGAACAGATCGACGACCACCAGGATAGTGGTCAGCCCTTGGGATGGAGGTAACCCTGTGATAAAGTCTACAGACAGGTGGGACCAGGGCCGGCTGGGGATGGGCAGAGGTTGGAGCAATCCAGCCCGTCGCTGTCGTGAAGATTTACTATTGGCACAGGTGGAGCAGGCCGTCACAAAGGACCTCACATCCTCAGTCATGTTGGTCCACCAGAATCTCAGCCTCAGGAACTCCAGTGTCTGATTTAACCCCTGGGTGCCCAGACAATTTAGAGGTGTGTCCCCATTGTAGTACTTGGGACCGGACTGAATGCGGAACCCCCACCGGGATCAGGTTCTCGGTTCTGGGCTTGTCGGACCGTGGTCTCAATACTCCACATCACGGGGGCCACAATGCGGGAACTGTGGATGATGTGCTTGGAGTCCCTCTCCTCGTTAGAGACATCGTGCTGACGGGACAGGGCGTCTGCCTTCTGATTGTTGGATCACTAGTGTGAAGTTGAACCTGTTAAAAAACAGAGCCCACCTAGCCTGGCGAGCGTTCAACCTCTTAGCTTCTTGAATGGAGATTAAGTTCTTATGGTCCGTCCAGATCACGAAAGGATGAGGTGCCCCCTCCAACCAGTGTCTCCACCCCTCAAGAGCCCACTTTACTGGAAAAAGCTCCTGGTTGCCTACATCATAGTTGCATTTCGCTGGCGAGAACCGCTTGGAGAGGAAGGCGCATGGGTGCAGTTTCTTGTCCTCCTCGTTCCGCTGTGAAAGGACCGCCGCTGCTCTGGTGTCTGAGGTGTCCACCTCTACCACGAAGGGACGAGTAGGATCAGGACGAACAAGGATGGACCCGGAAGTGAAACGTCCCTTGAGCGACAGAGCCTGGATTCGAACCAGGATCTCTAGTGGCACAGTTAGCACTGCGATGCAGTGCCTTAGACCAGGCGCCTCTATTTGTGGTCCTCTGTAGCTCAGCTGGTAGAGCACGGCGCTTGTAACGCCAAGGTAGTTTTTCGATCCCCGGGACCACCCCATACACAAAAAAAAATTATTATGCACGCATGACTGTAAGTCGCTTTGGATAAAAGCGTCTGCTAAATGGCATATTATTATAATATTCCGTTTATTTTATCCTAAAAAAGTCTCTAGTCCTTGCCAATGACATGCATACCCATAACATGATGCAGCCACCACCATGCTTGGAAATATGAAGAGTGGTACTCAGTGATGTGTTGTGTTGGATTTGCCCCAAACATTACGCTTTGTATTCAGGACATAAAGTTCATTTCTTTGCCACATTATTTACAGTTTTACTTTAGTGCCTTATTGCAAACACACTGCATGTACAGGTTTCCTTCTTTTACATTTACATTTTAGTCATTTAGCAGACGCTCTTATCCAGAGCGACACAGTTAGTGAGTGCATACTCTGTCAATTAGGTTAGTATTGTGGAATAACTAAAATGTTGATGATTCATCCTCAGTTTTCTCCTATCAAAGCCATTAAACTTTCTAACTGTTTTAAAGTCACCATTGGCCTCATGGTGACATCCCTGAGCGTTTCCCTTCCTCTCCGGCAGCTGAGTTAGGAAGGACGCCTGTATTTTTGTAGTGACTGGGTGTATTGATACACCATCCAAAGCGTAATTAATAACTTCACCATGCTCAAAGGAATATTCAATGTCTGCTTTATTTGTACCCATCTACCAAAAGGTGCCCTTCTTTGCGAGGCATTGGAAAACCTCCCTGGTCTTTGTGGTTGAATCTATGTTTCAAATTCACTGCTCGACTGAGGGACCTTATAGATAATTGTATGTGTGGGGTACAGAGATTATGTAGTCGTTCAAAAATCACTATTATTGCACACATAGTGAGTCCATCTAACTGATTATGTGACTTGTTAAGCACATTTTTACTCCTGAGCTTATTTACGCTTGCCATAACAAAGGGGTTGAAATCTAATTGATTAGACTACTAGATACTAGACTCTGTCAATATGTTTTGGGAAGTGGCTCTGCATTTCTTGCATACATATCATATTTATGTAAGGATTATGACGACCTTCTAAAAGGACAAAGCTGTTTATGTGTGTTCCCTTGTCTCCACTGTCACCACATCCCTCGATGCCTGCAAACAGAGCATCTATATCAGGGATGGGCAACTCCAGTCCTCGGGACCTGATTGGTGTTACACTTTTTCCCCAGCCCCAGCTAACACATTTGACTCTAATGATCAAATACTCATGGGCTTCAGTTTAGAATGCAATACGTTTAATCAGCTGTGTTTGCTAGGGATGGGGAAAAAGTGTGACACCACTCCGACCCCCAAGGACTGGAATTGTCCATCCCTGATCTATATGGTAGGACCAGTACCAGATTAATATGGAGGCGAAAGAAACGCACACCTATTTAGGCGAGGTGCTGGCTATCGGAGTAGAACACTTGAAAAAGAAAAGGAGAGCCGCACACGCTAGGAGCTCAGAAGCAATAATTTAATAACCTAATAACCAACGTCAGGATACCCTGATGAAGACAGCTTGTCTGTCGAAACGTTGGTTATTAGGTTATTAAATTATTGCATCTGAGCTCCTAGAGTGTGCGGTAAAAGTGTGATACCACTCCGCCCCCAAGGACTGGAATTGTCCATCCCTGATCTATATGGTAGGAACAGTACCAGACCTGAATGAATGTGTCTGTTTTGAATATTCACGGAGACAGAATGATGTGGTTGATAGCAGAGACGTCACGCCCAAAGGGGGCACAGGGTCACTTGCCCCCTCAGATTTGTGATGTTTAAATTTGTCTTGTTATTTTTTCTCTGTAATACTACTAACCATGAAGTTGGCTTTAGCTAGCCCAGATAATATCCCAATCTCCCAACCTAATAACTACATTGAACAAAAATATAAACGCAACATGTAAAGTGTTGGTCCCATGTTTCATGAGCTGAAATAAAAATCCCAGAAATGTTCCATTCGCACAAAAAGTTTATTTCTTACAAACTCCATAGTGCAAAGAATTTAATGGTCTATGGTTCAATCCTGTTTCTGGTCTAATGAATAATTAATATTGTTCCTCCTCTTCCTTGTGGCAAGCGCAGCAGCACACTGCCCTCCAAAGCCTGCAAAAAAAACGCTGGACTGCCCCTTTCCTCGCCCTGCATGGAACATCCAGGGTCACGTCCTTGGTGACGTGAGGGGTGACGTCCAGGGTGACCACAGCAACATCCTCTGGAAAGGGACAAAAGCGGGACAGAATGTAAATAAATGCAAACCGTAGGTTCTAAACACTGGCCAGTTGAATGGGATCTTTTATTTCAGCTCATGAAACATGGGACCAACACTTTACATGTTATCATCATGAACGGCACCTGTCAGAGTGCTTTCTATAAGTCTTACTCACCTGCTTGGATATCAGATGGCAGAGTGGCGTAGACGGCCACCATGAGAGGCTTCTCTTCAGGTGTGACGTCCACAACCTCCAAGAGGAAAGAAGCCAGGTCTGCCTCTGTGTTAGGGATAATGTCCACAACCTCCAGGTGGGAAGATGCTGGGTCTGCCTCTGAGTTATGGGTGATGTCAACAACCATACGGTGGGAAGAAGCAGGGTCTGACTCTGTGATAGGGGACATGTCCACAAGCTCCAGGTGGAAAGAAGCCAGGTCTGCCTCTGTGTTAGTGATGATGTCCAAAACCTCCAGGTGGGAAGAAGCTGGCTCTGCCTCTGTGTTAGGGTTGATGTCCACAACCTTCAGGTGGGAAGAAGCCGGGTCTGCCTCTTTGTTAGGGGTGATGTTCACAACCTCCAGGTGGGAAGAAGCCAGGTGTGCCTCTTTGTTAGAATTGATGTCCGCAATCTCTAGGTGGGAAGAAGCCGGGTCTGCCTCTGTGTTTGGGGTGATGTCCACAAGCTCCAGGTGGGAAGAAGCCGGGTCTGTCTCTGTGTTAGGGGTGGTTTCCACAACTTCCTGATAGGAAGAAGCCAGGTCTAACTCTGTGTTAGGGGTGATGACCACAAACTTCAGGTGGGTAGAAGCCGTCTCAGCCTCTGTGTTAGGGGTGATGTCCACAAGCTCCTGGTGGGAAGAAGCCAGGTGTGCCTCTTTGTTAGGGGTGATGTCCACAACCTCCAGGTGGGAAGAAGCAAGATGTGCCTCTTTGTTAGGGGTGATATCCACAACCTCCAGGTGAGAAGAAGCCGGGTCTGCCTCTGTGTTAGGGGTGATGTCCACAACCTCCAGGTGAGAAGAAGCCGGGTCTGCCTCTGTGTTAGGGGTGATGTCCTCAACTTCCAGGTGGGAAGATACCGGGTCTGCCTCTGTGCTACGGGTTTTGTCAGCAACCTCCAGGTGGGAAGAAGCCAGGTCTGCCTCTGTGTTAGGGGTGATGTCCAAAACCACTATGTGGGAAGAAGCCGGGTCTGCCTCTCTGCTACGGGTGATGTCAACAACCTCTAGGTGGGGAGAAGCTGGGTCAAACTCTTTGTTAGGGGTGAATCCCTCAACCTCCAGGTGGGCAGAAGCCGGGTCTTTCTCTGTGTTAGGGGTGATGTCCACAACCTCCGGGTGGGAAGAAGCTGGGTCTGCCTCTGTGTTATGGGGGATTTCCACAACCTCCAGGTGGGAAGAAGCCTGGTCTGCATCTGTGTTAGGGGTGACAATTAAAATCCTGATTGGCTCTACTACTACAAGGCACCAGGATGTCATGATAAAAGGCATCTGTCAGAGTGCTTTCTATGAGTGCTACTCACCTGCTTGGATATCAGCTGGTAGTGTGGCGGAGAAGGCCACCACTAGGACAGGGGGAACTCGCAGGGTGTCTGCAGTAGGCTGGAAGTAGCTTTTCACCTCGTCCGCCACAAAGGCACAGACAGAGCTCATAAAAAAAGGGGTCTTGAGGTCATCCAGGGAGAAGGACTGGCTGATTCTCCCGAGGATCGACCTCACAGAGTCAAAAGCAGCAGCCCGGGAGAAAGGGGTGTGAGGAGAAGAGGCCTTCAACGTGTTGGAGAGCTTCTCCCCTACGGCCACCACCATACTCACAGCCATCCCGCTTAGGAGGATGGGGTGATCTGAATGGCCTTCCTCTGGCTGAAGCCACAGGGCCAGGAGGATCCTGGGCACCAGCTCCACCACCACCTGGGATGGGCTGAGCAGGTTGCTACAGGGCTTATTGGACAGCTTGTCCAGAATGCTCCTCACAGCTCTCTCCACGATGATGTGGACCTTGGGGTCGCTGAAATCAACAAAAAGCACCAGAGAAAGCTAAACAATGTGCAATGTTCACACAGAGAACACTGCCCTAGTTTCTTTCTGCATGGCTCCAGATGTGTAGATGAATGGAGCAAGCCGTATGCAGGGCAGTACATGGAACTCACATGTCAGCTCCAGCTGGAGAGGTGGGGTGCATAGAGCGGCGGAGCTTGCAGACAGCCTTGTGCTCCATGTCAATCATTTTTAGGCAGGTGTTTACTTCCCAGGTCTGCCGTAGGAAACAGGAAGTCCCATTAGTGTAATTTCACAACAGATATATTCTGCTGTACTAACTAGTTGTTGAAAGGCTAGAAAGGAGCTCACTGACTGATAGTCTAAGTCTCTAACTCTCATTCTCTTACCAGCCGAGCGAGTTCGTTCCCCTCCTCCAGGGTTTCCTTCCACACCCTTCAAATAAAACACAAAGCATTTCAACTTTCCTGGCTTCCTATTTATCTGTTGTTTATTTTACCCACACCTCCTGGAGTGCTGCTGGTGACAGAGAATGGCAGTGAAGGTGAGAGCTGACGTGGTACTCACCTCTCCCTAAGGGATTTTTTGCCCTGAGACACCAGCCAGTCGCTCATGTGCTCCATGGTGACATGGGGCGAGACCTGGCCTCGACTCTGGAGCAGTAGATAGTGGACCATTAGCTTCTTCTGCAAGATGAGGTAAGGTGTGAGACCGTGCCACTAAAGACCATATAATGTGCTTTCAGAAGGGCCTCTCGCAACATTTCACAACTGCTCATGTCTCACAATTTGCAAGTGATATTAAGAACTCTTATGACCATCTTCTCTAAACTGTCTTGAAATAAAACTCTTGTTTTGGGATTAAATCTATCTATTTTTTTCTGTGGTTACTGTTTTTGTGGGATGAATCTTACCTGTTTATTGTAATATGCTTCCTCCCAGCAGGCCTGCAGAGTCTGAAAATAAAGGCTGCTTCTACAGAATTCCTTTGAAGATAATTAAAATAATTATGCTTTATTAGGTACATTATGCACAGGCATTTACAGTATGCCAAAAGTAATATCTCCTAAGATTACCTTAGTGGGACCATAAGTGAACTCAGGAATGCTCCCAACCCTATCCATGGTCAGAGGGGGACGAAATGCAGCGCTATAAATATACGGGATGCTCTAGAGATAACAGGAATGACTTAAAGTCGCGAATGATCAATGCCTGTGGAGTCGTCCAATATGCTGCGCTGAGAATTGAGTTGTAGGCGATATTTGGATATGTTTGGCGCAATATACATGTTTACATTCTATTGCCATGGAGAAATTGAGTTTCTAGAACCTGTTTTCTTCTATGTCTTTGTTTCGTGAAAGATTAAGATCTTTATTTTGTCATAATGTGTATATGAGGACGTTGGAGCCCGTTCCGATTCATGACGCGGATATCCAAGTGCATGTTGCATAGACCTACTAATCCAACCTTGGCTTACAAGTTAAATTAAATTAGTATATATGCCTATACAAATCTATTGACCACATCCATTTAAATCAATGATTGTCAATTGAACATGTGGTTGTTGTGTTATCCTGTTGTGCGTGTCAGGGCTCCTCTTAAGCACGTTATTCCAATATTTCCTAGCTCTGAATTGACGCAGGTTACACTTTTGCAAAGCTACTCAGTTAAAAATAAGAGCATGAATGACAATAAAGGTATGACTTGAATTATATGCATAATGATGTAGTAAACAATATCACTCAGCGTGGGAACTTTTGGTGGGGGGGAAGTAGC
Source organism: Coregonus clupeaformis (assembly GCF_020615455.1). Classification (NCBI taxonomy): domain Eukaryota; kingdom Metazoa; phylum Chordata; class Actinopteri; order Salmoniformes; family Salmonidae; genus Coregonus; species Coregonus clupeaformis. The sequence continues at coordinate 10,282 of NW_025539332.1, forward strand.
CTTTATAAGTCTCCATGGCGGGTAAAGACCATCACTTCGTTGTCTTGTTAGGAATAGGAATAATTCGTAACAGTAGGCATTGTATTAGTCTAACAGTTGTTTTTCATTTTGTTTCTCACATTGAACAGACATTTGAGAAGGATTTGAGAAGCGAATTGCTTGCAGTTGTACCTATGACGCACAGACACACTAAAGCTGTACAGTGTAGTTAGAAAAGTCAGTTTACATTATTTGCAGATGTGTTCCCTTTTATTTACAAATCGAAAAATTTAACATTTGAAATGAATGTGGCAGAACAGTTAAGCATAGAGTTCCTGTGGGAGTGATTGCTTTGTTTGAGCCAGAATGGAAATTTGGTCTGAGAAACTATGCCCATTATAGCATGACTATTTCAGACAGAATTCACTTTATGTTATCTGTAAAAATATAAATAAGGCAATGTTTATATGACCCCATTTCAAACAGTCACTTATTTATCACTTTCTTGCAGATATACAGTGCATTCAGAAAGTATTCATACCCCTTAACTTATTCCACATGTTGTTTTCTTACAGCCTGAATTCAAAATGGATTCAATTATAATATTTTATCTCACGCAGCTACACACAATACCCCATAATGACAAAGTGAAAACACGTTTTTGAAATTTTTGCAAATGTATTGGAAATGAAATACAGAAATATCTCATTTACATACGTATTCACACCTCTGAGTCGATTAAAGCTGTGTCTTTCTGGGTAAGTCTCCAAGAGCTTTGCACAACTGGATTGTAAAATATATGCAATATACATTATACAGTGGGGAAAAAAAGTATTTAGTCAGCCACCAATTGTGCAAGTTCTCCCACTTAAAAAGATGAGAGAGGCCTGTAATTTTCATCATAGGTACACGTCAACTATGACAGACAAAATGAGAAAAAAAATTCCAGAAAATCACATTGTAGGATTTTTAACGAATTTATTTGCAAATTATGGTGGAAAATAAGTATTTGGTCAATAACAAAAGTTTCTCAATACTTTGTTATATACCCTTTGTTGGCAATGACACAGGTCAAACGTTATCTGTAAGTCTTCACAAGGTTTTCACACACTGTTGCTGGTATTTTGGCCCATTCCTCCATGCAGATCTCCTCTAGAGCAGTGATGTTTTGGGGCTGTCGCTGGGCAACACGGACTTTCAACTCCCCTCCAAAGATTTTCAATGTGGTTGAGATCTGGAGACTGGCTAGGCCACTCCAGGACCTTGAAATGCTTCTTACGAAGCCACTCCTTCGTTGCCCGGGCGGTGTGTTTGGGATCATTGTCATGCTGAAAGACCCAGCCACGTTTCATCTTCAATGCCCTTGCTGATGGAAGGAGGTTTTCACTCAAAATCTCACGATACATGGCCCCATTCATTCTTTCCTTTACACGGATCAGTCGTCCTGGTCCCTTTACAGAAAAACAGCCCCAAAGCATGATGTTTTCACCCCCATGCGTCACAGTAGGTATGGTGTTCTTTGGATGCAACTCAGCATTTTTTGTCCTCCAAACACGACGAGTTGAGTTTTTACCAAAAAGTTATATTTTGGTTTCATCTGACCATATGACATTTTCCCAATCCTCTTCTGGATGCACTCTAGCAAACTTCAGACGGGCCTGGACATGTACTGGCTTAAGCAGGGGGACATGTCTAGCACTGCAGGATTTGAGTCCCTGGCGGCGTAGTGTGTTACTGATGGTAGGCTTTGTTACTTTGGTCCCAGCTCTCTGCAGGTCATTCACTAGGTCCCCCCGTGTGGTTCTGGGATTTTTGCTCACCGTTCTTGTGATCATTTTGACCCCACGGGGTGAGATCTTGCATGGAGCCCCAGATCGAGGGAGATTATCAGTGGTCTTGTATGTCTTCCATTTCCTAATAATTGCTCCCACAGTTGATTTCTTCAAACCAAGCTGCTTACCTATTGCAGATTCAGTCTTCCCAGCCTGGGGAAGGTCTACAATTTTGTTTCTGGTGTCCTTTGACAGCTCTTTGGTCTTGGCCATAGTGGAGTTTGGAGTGTGACTGTTTGAGGTTGTGGACAGGTGTCTTTTATACTGATAACAAGTTCAAACAGGTGCCATTAATACAGGTAACGAGTGGAGGACAGAGGAGCCTCTTAAAGAAGAAGTTACAGGTCTGTGAGAGCCAGAAATCTTGCTTCTTTGTAGGTGACCAAATACTTATTTTCCACCATAATTTGCAAATAAATTCATTAAAAATCCTACAATGTGATTTTCTGGATTTTATTTTCTCAATTTGTCTGTCATAGTTGACGTGTACCTATGATGAAAATTACAGGCTTCTCTCATCTTTTTAAGTGGGAGAACTTGCACAATTGGTGGCTGACTAAATACTTTTTTTCCCCACTGTATAGACAGCCATTTTTTTTTTGCCATAGGTTTTCAAGCCGAATTAAGTCAAAACTGTAACTAAGCCACTCAGGAACATTCAATGTCGTCTTGGTAAGCAACTCCAGTGAATATTTGGCCTTGTGTTTTAGGTTATTGTTCTGCTGAAGGGTGAACTTATCTCCCAGTGTCTGTTGGAAAGCAGACTGAACCAGGTTTTCCTCTAGGATTCTGCCTGTACCTTCAATGCGGCAGAAATGTTTTGGGACCCTTCCCCAGATCTGTGCCTCAACACAATCCTGTCTCGGAGCTCTACGGACAATTCCTTCAACCTCATGGCTTGGTTTTTGCGCTGACATGCACTGTCAACTGTGGGACCTTATATAGACAGGTGTGTGCCTTTCCAAATCATGTCCAATCAATTGAATTTACCACAGGTGGACTCCAATCAAGTTGTAGAAACATCTCAAAGATGATAAATACAAACAGGATGCACCTGAGCTCAATTTTGAGTCTCATACCAAAGAGTCTGAATACTTATTTAATTAAGGTATTTCTGTTTTTTATTTTTAATAAATGTGCAAACATTTCTAAAAACCTGTTTTTGCTTTGTCAATATGGGGTATTTTGTGTAGATTGATGAGGAAAATGTTTTCTTTGATCCATTTTAGAATAAGGCTGTAACGTAACAAAATGTGGAAAAATAAAAGGGGTCCCAATACTTTCTGAATGCACTGTAGGTCGATTCATTGCTCTCTTTTTATTTATAAAGCTCTCTTACAAAAACTCTGTCCGTACCTAACATCATTAATAACCTTTAGACAAACGAGTTACAGTGCCATACCCGGTCTCAACGATGGCTAACTCTGGAAATCCCTTTAGTCTCTGCT